>NW_027117111.1:0-36437 GCF_024137725.1 Prorops nasuta | reverse complement strand
ATTTCCAACTGTCATTTCACCCTTGCCAGCAACCAATGACTCAGTCAGATACACCCCGTCACACCTCCATTCCTAATATATTCCTTCCACGTATATTCATCCAATCTTCATCGTCGTCCAATTAGAATTTCTCTATATTGTCACCTCTCCTGTTCAATTCATTTTATATACAAATTTTTTCTCCCGTTTCCTTTCATCACTCTCCCATGCACTTGTAGATGAAGCTCACCGTAACTCTTGCTTCCTTTTACTCATCAATTAAAATTAAAAAATTCTGTTTTCGCTGTTTTACATCATTCCCACCCATACCAGAGTTTCCTCTTCAGCATTTTACAGCTCTGCTTCTCCACATTCTTACACTATATGCAACCATTATTCTACTTCGTTTTGGATCTCTTATTTTATTCCATTTACGAATGATTGTAACGAACGTCCAGGTCGATAAATGAAAACTGATATTTTCCGAGCAAAAGACTTAATATTGGAGAGGAAAAACATCAGATTTTCGTGGAAGAATTTTTGTGCAGTGGCTTCGTTCTAGAAGATTCGTCGATTTAACTCGTAGTACATCTTCAACGACGATTCGTCCAGCCAACGTTCGTTTTTCTCGCTAGAAAGCTTAGCTGCGATGCTATACAGCCTCGTCGAACGTTCCGCGCTGCTGCTCCAACACGCATAAGTCGATAAACGTTCGAAAATAGCACCTCCGCCTCCAGGAATAGAGCTTGCGTTAAGCCTCGCTTAATTAACTCCAGCGTTCTTCGGATTTTCTCGGTTTGACCTCCCCTTCCCTTCGTCTATTCGTCCCCTCTCGATTCTCATTCAATTTGTCGTTTTTCTCCCACTCCCTTGGAAAAAAACTGATAAGCTTCATCCCATGACCATCCACATTGTCGCAAAAAGCAAAACCACATAGTCACGCGAGAGAATCGAAACAAAATCAATGAGGTAGAAAAACATCGAGAGCTGTTAGATAATATATTATAGAAAAAGAGTGTAATATTTGCTAGAGTTACGCGGTGAAATAGAAAGAGAAAGAGAAAGAGAGAGAGAGAGAGAGAGAGAGAGTAGTATAAACGATAGATATATAAAAAATCTTGCTGAAAATTACGTATGTGTATCATAGAAATCGCAGTCGCACAGAAAAATATGGAGAAAAAGTGAAAATAAAGCGTGAAATAACACGCATAGAAAACATCGCTGAAAAATTGGTGAAAATATTGCATTGAGCATTGTTGAAATTTTATCGTAAAAAATCGTTTGTTTGTTCCTGGATAGTAGTGGGGATAGGGTAAAGGGGTGGGGGGCTAGAGAGGATCGTAAAATAGCGTTGAATTTATCGGTTTATCGAAGATGGCAAGCCGTCTGGGGATTTCCCGGGGCTATTGAGAGTCGTAGATTCGCATTGAACGATGATCGTGGCAGAATTTATTTAGCGGACGAGGTTTTCTTTGGCCATCGGAGACGCTAGCACGATAGTAGAATAGTCAGGAAACATGCTCTAGTATGTACAAATAACTATATATATAGTAGTACGGTTGTACAGTAGGGGAAAATGATTCCTAGGCGAGAAGCGAAATCAACGATAAAAAGCAAGGAGAGTCGACACTGAATAATTAAGGTCTCAAAGAGTTTTCTCTATACTGCGAAGGTCCAGAGTAGAAGCTTCCGATAAATTCGTAGGCAAGAAGCACGTGTGCCTAGTAGACTATATATACAAAAATATAATAAAACAAATTGGACAAGGTCGACACTACAGAGGTCTACGGTATAGTCCACCAGTCAAGGCTAGAAGCAAAATTCGAAGAGAAAAGACATAGATCGTATATATAAATGCAAATTAAAGTTTCAACTAAAATAGTCAAGATAAGAAGTATTTGGATTAATCATTGTGTTGCTCTTCACGTGGTATTTCCTAGGAATAATTTTTCCCAAATGCTTGTATACTCGTAGAGTAGAAAAAGTAGATTGATATAGATAGATAGATATAGATAGGTATAGATAGGTAGGTATAGGTAGATAGATTATATGCACATTACGAATGTATAAGGTTGCATGTATATACATATATATGTACATATGGATGCACGTGTATGTACATTTTGTGGTTATATATAGATATATTTATATTTATGTAGATTATATATGCACAGCACATTGTTCTCTACTAGAGCTTACTAAATGCGTGATCGAACCGAGTACTCGTCCGAGAGTAACCTGCAACAGCGAAACAATTGCCTGTCACTGCATCCCTAGGGTGATATACTTATAGTCTATTTTACCTTTCTAGTTACCAGATAGAAAGAGAGGCCCTTGTGAAAAGGCACACACACAAAACAATGAAAAGGGATTTTTTTAAGCGGATTGTTAATTAATTATTTTATCGAGTTGGCTCCTCTTGCAATCTCTGCCTCTTTTATGATTTCAGCTATCGAACGTTGGTGGTTCTTCTCCTTAAACTGCTTCTCCCTCCCCCTCCTTATTAAATATATATATATATATATATATATATATATATATATATATATATGTATATGATCTATAAAACCCCTTCCACACTATTCACTATTAATATCGTATAGTAAAAAAATATGTCACGAAGCATCATTGATTTTACATTATATTATACACACATTGTTAACCGTTGCTGAATAATTCTTTTCCCATAACCTAGAACAAGAATGAAACATATATGGGATGAGACGAGAAAATTTCAGACTGCCTAGTATGTACCATCTGTTAGACAGATATGAGTTATGCAAAATCAGCTTATAAAGCACGAGGTATCATTTCGTATATGCAGCCTCTGGTATTAAATTTTCTCTTTTATTCTCTCGTCGTAAAATGATTTTTAAACTAAGTCAGACGAGTAATGAGTGTCGAACGATCGAGTGACGAAAGTTACTTTGGTGTTTCAAGAAAATTTCTCGAGGAGAATCAGAGATCGTTCCAAAAGTATACACTAAAGGTATCGTATTAATTGTTAAAGATATACTTTAGCCTATATTATATATAATAATGCGTATCGTGTTATATACGAGCAGAGTTTAAAGGGTTTCTCGAGTCTAATAAATACAATACGAGGCGAGTTTCAAACAAATACAAAAGCAGGTCATAATCAGATTGCAAAGAACATTTGAGCAGTATTACTTACAGAGGGGAGAAAAAAGTCGACAAGCGATACTTTTGCCAGGAACTTTAGCTACTCGTCATGCGCTTTTTGTACTTTTCGCAACAAAAGAACCTTTGCTAATAACACGATGGAGACCTCTTGGTAACAATTGCGTCATTGGTATAGATAAAAAAGGGAAACGAATCAATTTTATCAGTTCTCATCACTATCTTTTTTCTGTTTCTCTCTTTTGTTTTTAGTTTTTAGTTTTTTATAAACGCTTTCTCTGTTTTGGTATATATAAAAACCAAAGAAAGAAGGCGGACGAAGAGTGATATATATATAGAGAGGTGGTGATAAACGATCGGTCCCCAAAGTGTTGCGAGATACTTGGAGTCTGAACAATAGAGGTGATTACTGTATAAAAATGATGAGTGATGCTTCGCAGTATGTAAATTATGTTTCAATAGTGTCTGGCTGTGGTAGACCGACGCGACATGCATTATGTCGGTTACGTTGTACACAGTTACACGTATAATATTTCGTACTGCTGTATCCAATTGCGATACGTCACACGACACGTATGACGGACATTTGCTATGTTAACGCGAAATTTACCGAACGCACGCTCGTAAACATCATTTTTCAATATTTTCGCTTCACCGACGATCGGCGTGTCTGCAATTAGCGAGAATTCGCCAGATGAATAACGCTTGACGGCACTCCCGAGACAGCTTTATCGGTCCCATAAAGCGGGAGATCAATAAGTTACGGGAAAAGAGCTGTTTCATATAACGTCAACGAAATAAAAATACAATTAATTATTATTTAAATTATAATTTACGCGCAACTGCGTACAGTTTTAACGGTGTAAAATTATTCGCGACGCAAACGAAAAACGAAAGAGCTTTCCATTTTATTTATATATATATATATATACACTGAGAAAAATAATCACTTGAATCTAGTAAATTTAGCTTAATTTATAGTAAATATTTATTTAAAAAGTTCACGAGTGAATCAGTGTATTTGGCTTTAGTAAATTTAATTGAAATTAGTAATGTGATTTATTTGAAATATATACTTCAAAAAAGTAATATTTATTTGAAGATAGTATATATATAATAAAAGTGAATAAATATAATTTATTTCAAAGGAAATATCACCTGAATACAAGCAAATAAATGCCTTTATCCAAGTAAATTTATTTGAATTTATATAACCACGGGTTTGATACAAGCAAATATTTCCTCAATAATAGGTGATATGCATTAACGGTTAATGAATATCACCTATTATTGAGGAAATATTTGCTTGTATCAAACCCGTGGTTATATAAATTCAAATAAATTTACTTGGATAAAGGCATTTATTTGCTTGTATTCAGGTGATATTTCCTTTGAAATAAATTATATTTATTCACTTTTATTATATATGTACTGAAGATAGTACATATATAATAAAAGTGAATAAATATAATTTATTTCAAAGGAAATATCACCTGAATACAAGCAAATAAATGCCTTTATCCAAGTAAATTTATTTGAATTTATATAACCACGGGTTTGATACAAGCAAATATTTCCTCAATAATAGGTGATATTCATTAACCGTTAATGAATATCACCTGCATACAAGCAAATAAATGCCTTTATCCAAGTAAATTTATTTCAATTTATATAACCGCAGGTTTGATACAAGCAAATATTTCCTCAACAGTAGGTAAAATTTATTAACGGTAAATGAATATCACCTAAATACGAGCAAATAAATACCTTTATCTAAGTAAATTTGTTTCAACTTATATAACCACGGGTTTGATGCAAGCAAATATTTCCTCAACAGTAGGTGATATTCATTAACGGTAAATGAATATCACCTAAATACGAGCAAATAAATACCTTTATCTAAGCAAATTTGTTTCAACTTATGTAACCACGGGTTTGATGCAAGCAAATATTTCCTCAACAGTAGGTGATATTCATTAACGGTAAATGAATATCACCTAAATATGAGCAAATGTATGCCTTTGACAAAACCAAATTGTTTCAACTTGAATAACTGAGTTTAATAAAAGCAAATATTTATTTAAAAAAAAATTACAAATATTTTATTTGTTTATATCAATTAGTTTCTTTATTTGTAAATAGCAGGCAATTTTGTAAATCCCTACTTTCTTATAACCTTTATTTACGTTTCCTCGATTTCGTGCCTTAATTGATTCAAGTTTAATTACTGATGTCGAACAAACCGTTGGTTTTGTAACAGTGAATAACACACAAATTTATTTTATTTGAAAATTCTTTATTTTTTTGAAGTAGAGAGAATGTACTTGTAATAAGCGATTTTCACTTACCTTATTTATATATAATTACAATCTTTGTTCCATAGGTGTTTCTTTGATCCATTCTTGTTTCGCTGCTAGAAGAAATTTGTTAGTATGAAGAGAATATGTACTTACCTTAAACAATTCAATAGAGTCGTATACAACCTAAATATACCTATAGGAGTTTCGAACTCAGTATATATAAGAAGTTTCATGTAGAAGGCCACTAGCGAGAAAGATTCATTATTATGAAGATTATATTCATTTGATAGCAGTATCGTACTACTTATTCGTCGTTGGAACGCTCACTAGGTTACGCGTCGAACGGTGACAAAAATGGCCGCTTGAGAATGAAAACATTGGAGAAAAGAAGATAGTGCAGGAAAACTAGAATCAATATATTAATGCGTTACCATTAATGGAATTACTTTTGTAATATGTTGAACACAATAAATATTAATTTCTGTGAACAAATTTTGCAATGCTTTTCTTTGTAAGTCAGTTATGTGAAATTCTACCAAAAATTTCCCAGATATGAATCCTGCGTGTTAGACACTGTATATAAAGAGAACGGTGCATAATGTCTGTAAAGCATAAATAGGTTAAAGTGTTAAAGGAAAGCAGCGATAAGTCTTAAGAAATGTCGCTTAATGCGCATCATTTAGTCGTAAAAATAAAAATTTATGTAAATATGATAAAGTTTGACAAACATAAATAATAAATGATTTCTTCTTTACGAAACTTAACTCGAAACAACGTATTACATTTATGCAGATATATTAAACATATGCCACTAATAGAGATCATTGAACGTACCTATGTGCGGCCTGATCCTGTAATAAGACTATTCTGTCTTTAGTTTTCGAATTTTCATTTTTCAACCATTAACTTTCTAACAATATTATCTATTAAATGCGACTAATTCTTCCTTTGGTTTACCTATAATTATTGTTGTTTGTATGATTAACACTAGATTGCCTGAAGAAGTCATTTTGATTACTTTTTAACTTCTGTTAGAGAAAAATATGTATATAATAATAGAATTTCTTAGGATTTTAAGACTTTATACAAGCTTATGTATAAAAAGTCTTAATATTCTAAGAAATTCTATTATTATAAACACTTTTTTTCTCTAACAGAAATTAAAAAGCAGTCAAAATGACTTTATTTCTTCAGGCAATCTAGTGTTAAGCAATAATCACTTTAACGAAAATAATGGAGTCACTGCACTACTTACCGAATTGAGATGTTGGTAAAGGGAGCAACACTATATTATACACAGGATACAGGGAAATAAAAAATATTTAAAAATTTAGGAATAGAGAGGCAACACCTTATAATTTTGTATAGAGATACAAGCAACTAAACCTTACAGCATATAGATAGTAGACAGCAAAATAAAATAGTATAATACATGGCATGGCATACATATCTAATAATTATATTCATTCATAATATCATATACTATTCAACACAGAGCATTGCACAAATAATATTTATATTTCTTAAATATTTAATATATTGGGTGTTAAATTTACGTAACTGAGTTAATGTAACGAACGCAAAAAAAAACGCTGTAATATATAAAATTATTCAATTATGATTAATAACTGAAAGTCAAAGTAATTATCGACATCAAAAACTAAAGTTGTCTATTCAAGGACATTGTAATCCATAAAAAAGTGTCTTATTGTTAAACCTGAAATAGGATAAAATTCATTACAACAATTATAAAAGTCAGAAAGAGAACACTTTGCTTTCATATAAAAGTCTTAGTCTTTACATGAAAAAAATACTAGCACATCACGAAATGATTAAGGAATTCAAATACATGGTACACATTTTAAACCGTTAGACAAAATATGAATGTTAAAAGTGGAATAATCTTCTAGATCATTTCGAGAGACTAATTTCCAACTTTTCGTTGTTTTAACTTCATACGCATGATAATGTTCGACAAATGAAAGTGTTTGCAAAATTGTAACTATAAACAAAATATTATTCCCATTCACAATAATATTTCGAATCTCTCCAAAAGTAGGAAAAATATCATTGTTTTCTACGATCACAAGCATTTTTGGTTTATACATTGTACCGTAACAATTAACCCATTCCACGGAATTATAATTATTAATTGTATTTAAAGCTAATTTTTCTTGCAGTACTTCAAGACATATACTATTTAGTAAATTTTCTTGTAGTTGAGGTCCTAATTTGGGAATACTAGAGAAACCATCATTTAAATAAAAGCGATAATTCAAAAGCAATTGATGCTTTAAAGCAAGTGTGTGCGGAGCATTAACGCGAGAAGCGACTGCCGAAGCAATGTTTTTAAACTGTTTATGTTTTCCTTCAAATCTGAAACTGGATAGATATTTGATCGGACCATATTTTTTTATAATACTTGGATAATGCAATAAGAAGTGGTGCTTAGGTTTCAGAATACTATCATTAAATGTTTCTAGATATAATGAATGATGCTCAAAAATAACATTTTTTAAATAACTTAAACTTTCAATGCTAAACGAAGATGACATAACAGTACATATCAATTCAGTTAACAATACCCATATTCTCCAAACTTTATTATCGTGAGGAACTAAATCTCCAATAAAAAGACCGAAAAATTGAACGAAACATGCCATTTCAGATGCAGAAAGTATTATAAGTTTTTTTTTAATTGCAGCATCTGAAATACTAACAGGTTTATTTATACTATATTTATTCCCGAAATCAAAATACTGGATCCTATTATTTAGAACCTCTAACGAAAACAGTTTTTGAATGAAGATTAATTCGTATAATATTTGTCCCATTTCATACCTACAAACACCTTCAAAAAGATCGTGCATTACATCAAATGCAACATTTTCATTTACGTGAAAAAATTGCAATTGATTGAAAACGCATTGTTCTGCAATGCCGTAAGTACTATTCTGAACGTCTTCTGCATATGTGTCTTTGGTACGCCTTAGATTATCGTTTTCCATTAATTGCCTCATTCGTAGGTTTTTATCAGTTTTGCAAAAGCGACAAGAAAAATTAGAATTGAAGCTTGTATTGAAACCTAAAATTTGGTTTAATCCTAAATTATCTCCGATTACTGCTGTTAAAACAAAATATATTTTTTTCACTGCCCCATTAAATGTAACAGTAGTACCAAGTGTTTCTAATTCGGCTAGCTCCTGGATAAGGTTATGAAAAATTATAGAATTGCCATAATGTTTATAATCCTCCGTTTTATGTAGTTGAGCAAGAAATATATTATTCAAGGTGCTTTTGTATTCATTAGGTATACATGGAATGGTAAAATAAACAGATCCTATTTTATTTATATTATTATGAGAACCTAACGGATTGTTAATCTCGAAGTCATCAAAATATATATTTAACGGTAAGACAATTGATTCAGGAAAATTTGCTTTAATATTTTGCCAAACTTCACCATCCAATATGGAACTAAAGAAACCAGGTTCTCTTTGCTTTTCCAATTCATTTATAATACAATCAAAAACATGCGGCAATTGTAAAAATTTCGTTAAAGTTATTTTTAAAGGCACTGTTTCAATAGTAATGTTGAAAATGGAAACTATATTTTTTCCTTTAGAAGAACGGGGTCTCAAACCTGTATCTATACTACGAGTTACCGGCATAATCAGAGTTCCTTGTTGAACAAAATATTTGAAAATTATAAATTCCGATGTAAAATAATTGAAAGCTTCATCTACAGCTTGTAGAATTGCAGTTTCTTGTGGAACAGTACACATTTGATTAGAACTAATATATTCTACAATTTTTTTTAATGACATGGAAAAAAATTCTTTCAACGTTTCTAATATCTGTAAACTAAAATTTCGAGGTATGTTTAGAAAACTGTAGAATTTAGCGATATATAATGAAACATAGGAAACAATAATATTTTTGAAACCATTGAAATTTAATTTTGATTCGTTTCTCGTAAAAGTTAACATATCCGATTTTATGGCATCAATTAAATTTGGTTCCTCATTATCTGAAAGGAAATTTTCAAACAACCTGTTTTCTTCGATTGTAACTGGCCCATTATATTGAACATCCTTAATACTACCGGCTCTACCGTCAGCCATATGTTCTCTTAAATAATGTTGTTTAAATCCATAAAAGTTAGAGAAAGATCTATAACAACTTCGAAATTTACAATAACATGAGCTATTTAATAGAAATTTATGATTTCTTTTTACATGGACTTTAAAAAATTTCCTTTCTTCTATAATTTTATTACAATATGGACAACAAATCATTTTGTTTAGGTATGTATACTTATTTCCAAATATATATGGAGCAGAAGCAATTACATTTTATAAAACGTCAACTGCGTAAAGTGCGGTCTAAACTAATGATTATTTTTATATAGACTAAGACTTTTATGAGACTTAAATTGAAGAAAAGTATAGTTAATATAATGTATTTTAAATTTAAGTTTACATTGCTGTCGTACCTTGTTCATATCAGTTATTAATTCGGCGACTTGAGAAATGTATTTGTCGTACACTGTTTTTATATTATATATATACAATTGCACCAGCTGCCAGATGTGTTCACTTTCTGGTGGGTACTTGAGGTTAAACACATGAAATATCTTGAAGCAAATGTCGACAGCTTGCAATACAGATTCCAATTTGTATATGATGTCATCAAGGCATACATATATCGACTCAATATCTGTTAATGTAGGCCCAATTATTATGATGAATGGTTGAACCGACAAGTTCAATTTCTTCATTAATTCTCTTCTTTCATCAACTTTAACAATTATATCTCCAGGAATCTGTCAAAAATCTTCATGTAAATAAAATTATTACGTTAACGGATATAATACAAGGTGCTCTATTTGAAGAAAGTCCGTGGCATGTGTATTAAATATTTACTAACATATTAAGCAAATTTGATGGCATAATGTAAGTAACTACTAAAATAAAAAATCCTAGGTTATTACAATCTTTTTTAGAGGTTTCGACTCACTTTAAACAAGTTTTGATTTATATTTTAATACATACATTGTTCTTTCAAGCTTAGTTGACCACTTCAAAAATATTTAACACACGTCTGCTATTTTTTTACAAATACTGCACCTTGTAAAACAAAAAGTATATAAAAATTACCAGTAAATGCATAAGAATACTATCTTTGCATTCTGTAACGGAGGGTTTCCAATGTTTTTGACCACATTTTATGCGTCCTTTAGGCGGCAGCAAATATGGTAGCAATAATAACTGTCCAGCTACTTTCAAATCTATTTAATCATTATTTGTTATCAAAATGAAATTATTTTGAGAAGCTTAAAAACATATATTTAATTATATTCGTAATGAAATAGGAAACTAAACGAACGCTAACCTATATTAATTTCTTCTAATGTTACCACTTCTTTTAATGCTAATGAATTCGAATCCCTGTTATTCAAATCTCTTAATTTTAAAACCTTTTGGAAAAAAGTTTCCCAAATTTCTTCATTTAAATTAACCGTAGTTAAACGTAATGAATCGAAATCCTCGTTGATTAAAGCAAACGCATTGGGCTGTCTTAATATTGGCCATTCGGCGACGATTGTAGCAATATTAAAATCTTTATTTTTCTTATATTCCTGTCGTCTAAAATTAAATGATTTTTTCCAATTTTCTTTAACCTTATCCCAAGGAGTTATTGTAACGCTTAACCATTGTTTCAATTCAAGTCCTTCGGTATCTATAAACATAAATTTTTCATTTATATGATAGAGAAGCAAATTTTATTTAATTAAATGTATAATATTGCTTTTAAAAATAACAATTCCATAATTTAATTATTTATAGTAAATATCATTTAAAGCAAATGAAATTTCCTTCTAATGAAATTTCCTTCAAATGAAATATTGATTTTTTATAACAGCATTAAATTAATTAGACAAAATTTAATGAACTTTACCTATGTCAACATTCTCATCTGTATCACTTTCCTCCTCTGTAGTTCCAACTGCATTTAATAGTTTTAGTCCATATAAATTATTTCGATATTTGCTAACCAGCTTCCCTTTTGAACTTATCGACTTATTTATATTTGATTCTTTTTTTGTTATTGGAGGCACATAGTAAGTATTCAAATTTTCCGTAGGAAATTCCTCACAAATTTGTTTAGCTAAACCATGGAAATCTGCATTTCTTAATCTAATGAAAGAAAATATAATGAATATAAACGAGGAAAAAACATAAAGAAGTGATGTTATTAACAATGAACACCTTTTTTCTTTTTGTAAGACATCCTCCATAATTATGTCAACGATTATATTTCTGTTTTTCATCGACAGAACTTTGTTTTTTTTATATGTACATAAAACTGCGGAACCTCTAGTACTTTTCTTTAAAGTTTTATGTATAGTTCTTCTATCATTATACAAACGAGTTGAAATGAGTGAGTTATTTGCTGAAGGTAACGCATTTTCATCATTAGAAACTTCATCATCACTTGACAAGTTTTCTATTGAACTTGTTTTGTTCTATATAAAAATTTAGGAAACTGATTAAATAAGAAATATACATACACCTTATACATTTGTATTCAGTTTTTCCAAAATTGTAATATATTTTACTAATATTATTAGAGTACTGTACCTGCGACAAAGATTCATTGGAATATAGCTGCTTCAATTTATTTATAAATAAAATTCTTCTTCCTATTTTAGGAATCAATTCCTTTAGCATTGAGTCATTCAAATGTTTAATGTTTTGTTCATTAATCTCATTTTCTAAACAACAAAAAGGAAAACAGTTAGAAAAATCAATTTACATACTGTGTTACAGATAAACCTATCTATTCATTCAATTTTTTATTTATTTTATTATATAAATATTTAAGTGAATAAAATAAATATGTAAATTTAATGTACAATGATGTTCGCAGTAAATATTTATTAATATATAAAATAGGTATATTCTTGTCGAACAGTAAACACAAAATTCCTCTTCATATAAGAACTTTTACTACGAATATCATGGTACATTAAATAGCATTTTTATTTAGATTATATATTTCCTGATATAAAGAGTAGACAAAATTTCTGCATAATTTCAGTTTACGATTAGAAATATGAATATTTAATCACTAATGTATGTACTACATTAGAATATACTTTTAATACAGAAAATAATGAGAGATTTGTTCTGCGTATATCATAATAGGTTCTATTAATTTGAATTACTATCGTACAAATGAATTATAATGAGATTAAAATCATTGCAATAAACAGCGTATGATTAAGAAAAGAAAATATTACCATAATTTGTTGCAGTCCGACAAAGGTTTGCAGTACCAGAGCTATTACAAAACTAAATACAGTATATATTCTTATTATACTTAGTACATACAGTATGTATAAAACTAAAATGACTGATAAAATCAAGTTTTTATAAGTTTATAAGTTGCTGCTAGCATACTAAGAAAAATAGTTATAGAAATTTGGTAACTTAATATCTTATGATAAAATGAAGCAGTTGCAGTAACAAATGTTAGAGGTATGGAATATATTAGATACGAAGGTAGAAGGATGTTGTCAATTTAAGTCCAAAGGTTACTTTAGTTTAAACAGAAAATAAATATTCATTTTAAACTATGTGCCTATTACTGAAAATGGCAGCCACGTGCACTTACACTAATCTACAACCAAAAATGCAACTTCATTGCTACAACATTTTCCTTGGAAGTGTCTTTATGTATAAAAACAAAAGAAAATTAATAATTCGCAAGATTTTCTTACCTTTGAATGATGAAATGAGATCTTCTAGGTTCCATTCGGTCAACAAATTTATCGTAAATGCATCCATTGCATCATTCCATTGAACACTAACAATGCGTTATGAAACTTCAAAATATTATTTGTATTGCGTTACACTCTACGTATGATACAATATTTTTATTCTTCGTAGTGAGAAAATATATAACACATAACTTTCACTACCACGTTAAAATAGTATTAATAATTTCGCTGGTGGTCCGTCCTCACATCCACTTGTTCCAACGTTCTTCTCCGGGTTCCAAACGGAAATGACAATGGGAGAGGGGGTAACGGTAGCCGGATGTAAAAAGCAGCTAGGTACTGTTAAGAAAACTTCTGGAATATTCATTAAATCTTATTGGATGAATAGATTAGATATATATAATGTGATCCAATCAGATTGTTGGATGTCTGCATTATGCTGTTTTCACTTGTCGTTCGTGGCTACTTATCGCAAGCGACAAAGTCCTGCTATTAGAAAAGGAGATGAATTGCGCGACTTTAATTCCAAAACGAAGGGAAGTGTAGTCGCTAGCGACCTTGCGACATCGGTGGAAGTTGAATTAATTCAACTTTATATGAGTGTCGCTAAAGACGTGCGACAATTAAAATTTAGGAAGCTTTCCAGTTAGCGTTAAAATTTACACAATCACAACAAATGGTACATTGCATTTGTGTAAACAGTAACTTCATTCAAGTGAATGAGATGTTTGCTTCAATGAATATTAAATCATTAAATTTATACAGTGTTCTTTTAAATTAAGCGAATATTCCTTAAAATTAAAATCATATAGTCAATTGCTAGTGGTGCCATATTATTTGGTAGCATTAAATAATTATGTTTCATTAAGGTGGTTCGAGCGCCAATGAAATTTCTTCAGAATTTTTTAAAATTTTAAAGAAAGGTTATTTAGGCATAGAGGAATAATCTACTAAAATTTTGAATGATGTTACCGATGATACAAGTAAAAAATAATTATTTCAAATTGGCATTTTTAACGTGTAGCCTAATGGGCGATCAACACATTTTGAAGAAATTTATGATGTCCCGTATTGCAATGACAATACAAAGCAATAAAAAACTGTAGTAATATATTTTAAATTAAAACAATTTTTAAATCACCGAAACGTGTATATTACCGATAATAATCTCCTATTATTACTCGTGAAAAATTTTTAATTCCGTACTTATCTATATTCTGCATGGAAATGTGGCAAATACTCAAATCATATGAGTATTTCTTTTAATATAATTGTTTCAGAAAGATTAATAAAAATAACACTTAAATTATTTATTTTTTGCAAACTGATTTTCTATGATAACTAGAATACATAAAGTACTACCTTCAATTTTGTAACTACCTACAACTCTATTTAACTAGAAAATCACGTTCGAACCACCTTTAGTGTATTTTATACAGTATTTGACTACGAAAGAATTAGTAGCTTCTTTCAAGTAAATGAAATGTTTGCTCTAATGAGTTTTTAGTCATTAAATTTATAAAATGTTCTTTTAAATTAAAGGAATATTCATTGAAATTAAAAATAATTTTAAATTTATGATAGCATTATAACATTTATTACTATCAAATTATTATATCTTTAGTTTTGTCACATTGTTTCCTCTGGGGATAAAAGCAGCAGTATTTTTTTCAAGTAAATAAGCTATACTTGCTTATAAACCACTGGATCATGAAAACAAATATATTTGTTTTAATTTGAATGTATATATATTTACTATTAAATAATTGTGAGAGACCTGACTCGGTATGGTTTTCACAAAAAGAAAGTCAAATGGTTTAAGGAAAAGAAGGATAGGATGTAGACTGCGCAACCAGAGTGGTATACGCAGATGGGTTAAATATTAAGTTAAGGGAAACAAGGCTTCGAAAATCGTATGTTATACGATAGTGCTTTAAGCACTGAAAAAAAGGATAGGAACAAAGTCCTAAGACTGTGCTATTGCATTCCAAAACGGAACTAGAGAGCAGTCTCCACGGTCTCGACGTTGTCGAGAGACAACGAGCAGGCGTGACTCGCGTGCTTAAGTACTTCGCAGGCAAAATCTTGTCAGCGAGAAAGCCGCTACGCGAGCCAGCCACCTGGCGGCGTTACGCCGAACTGTGAGGGAGAGAGACAGAGAGTGTGTTAGAGCGAGGCAGCTCGAATCTCGAATCGCTTGCATCAACACACCTAAAATCCCGAACAATAATAAATTTTTCAATTAACATGAAATAACTATTATTCTCGTTTTAGATCAATGTCTTGCGGCAAGTGGTCGTTCTTTTATTTTAAGTAATTTCTATATATGAAAGAAACAATTATTTACTTCTATTTAATGAAACAGTGCATATTAAAACAAAAGTTTCGTTAAATTATTTTTAAAGTATCTTTTCTTGATTTGAGTGAGGATAAAGTTAGTTGTAGGAAATATTTATTATATTTAACAAATTTTGTTTACTTGGTTTTAAGGAATTATACTATTACTCTAAGGTGATAATAATTTGCTGGAAATAAATATTTTCTTATTTAAAATAATTCTCTTTAACTGTGAGTAAATATTTGTTTGAATTCATCCTGATCATAAACAAATAAATATTTGCTTTCTTCGAATAAAATAATAAATTGATTTGAAAGTATTATTCGTTCGCAGTTTTGTAGAAATGCCAAGTAAACAGATATTTTTGCAATTAGTGTTTTGTACACTTGATTATAAAGATATTTATTTAATCGAAATATTTAATTATTTGTATCAAGAAAATAAAAATCCAAGATATTTTTCATTATTTTTAAATAAAACATTTATTTCAAAGGAACAATATTTACTCATTTTTAACTATATTTATTAAATTTAAATAAATCAAAAGTCAAGTAAATGAATTTACTAAATTGAAGTAATTTCTTTTCTCAGTGTATATATATACTGTAAGACAAAAAGTTGGCGTTACATTTATTATTAAAACCTTTGTACAACAGTGCGTTACTGCGATAATAAGCAAAGCGAATACATGTTTTCTGTTCTTGTCATTGGATTTAAAGGATAAAATGGTAAGAGAGATGCGGGAGAAAAAGCGCCTTGGAAAGATTTTTTATTACGTCAGTCGCCGAGGCAGAGTCGGCGGAAATGGAAGAGAGAAATAGAAATTGGAAGGGATGTGAATAGCTAATTAAAGTAGACAAAGAGAAAGAGGAGAAGAATAAGAAAAGATAATCGTGGTAAAGTGTGATAAAGATCGAAAATTCATATAAATTCTGGTGGCTGAAACGTTGGGTCGAGTCTGAAAAGGATAAAGATCTTTCTTCTCAAGTTTTTGACGTATGATGTAAAACGTACTTTACTCGATATTAGAAAACGTGTCACTTTTAACACCTTGAGGAATACGAGAAATTTATCGTGTTGAAGCACATTCAATCCAACAAAGAAAGCTATTCTTCAAATGAGAAACTTTGCTGCACCGAATGCTTATGCTTGCGTTAAATTAATTCGTCAAGTTTTTTACGTTTATTCGCACAAAGCAGCTCAGTCGTCGAGGTGTCGAATGCTTTGAAAAACTGAAGGTGTGTAAAGAGGAAGCGCATGCACGTTGGATGATGAAGACTTACTCGGGGTACTTGACATTCGGAAGAGCCTTGAGGAAGCAACGTTGTCGCAGAATCCCCTCCCACAGCTGAACACCGACGATGCCGAAGATGAAGAACACGAAGAAGCACAGCAACAAGACGTTCCCCAGCATCGGCAATGTATCCAGCAGCAACATCACCAGTATCCTCATACCTTTTGTCAAGCAAATTCAATTAATCAACAACTATGTACTATATACCGATGCTACAGCAACATCTTCGTGCACCAAGTCCATTCACATCGGGGTAATAATATTCGTCTACCAAAATCTACATTTTTCCTCCTCTTATTGTTCTTTCATCGAAACGTTCGAGCTGAGATAATAGCAATGTATATTATATATGGCAGGACTCGCCCAATTCTACAATATATATTGCTATATATAAGAGCAATCTAAAACTGTACGAATGAAGCTGATGAATTTTTCAACCAAATGGCAGACCGACTCTACTTAATTAATTTTTTCTCTTCTGCAGTTTACGCGATATTGGCGATTCTAAAAAGAGAGTTTATCCAATCATTTTTTTTTCCACTGAAATTTCATAAATTTACGATCATGGAAGTCGTTAACGCGACCTGAATATTTTATCCGGCCATTCGAGGCACGAAATTTTAACGCGCGCAGACTTCGTTATGTGGATTTTAACTATGCCTGTTCGATCAATTTACATAAATATCAGTGCAGTTAATGCAAAACAAACATCGCTGTGTAGATTAGCCAAAGCTATCACTTTATTTTCATTGTATGGAAACATCAAAATATTCCTCTATGGTGTATAAATAAAAGTTTAATTAAATCTAGTTAATTTGTAAAGCGAACGAGAGAACCAAACGGGTCGAGCCTTGAGAAAATTGGCTGACAATGGCACGCAGAAATGTTGAAGAAAAATCTGAAAATGATGTAAAATCAGTTTCTATAAAATATAGTTGCTTCGCTTTAACCCGAGATAAGTCGAGGGGAATCGATCCGACGAATATTTGTGGCTTTTAACGAAGCGTAAAGTAATTTTGGTGGAATAGGTGTATAGAAGGGAGGGTTTTGTTACGATAAAGAGTGTAAAGATAAGCGAGGAATAGTGGTAATTTACGAAATAGCATAATACGATGGAGTGGATTGTACGAACAGTGGTGGTTACGAGAGTATAATGGCAGAAATTACAATGTGCGACCTCCGATCCTGTGGGCCAACACGTTTCGAGAAACGGAGATAAAAAATATTGAGCTTTCGCTGTTATCTCCAGTCAAGCGTCAACCTAGCAGGGTTGAGTAATGCGAGACATTACGATTCTTTTTTTTTCCTCTAAAACGACCAACGAAGCGATACACGAAGGACATATCACATCAATGATGATTTTATAATAAACTTTAAAAGCAGAATTAAAGAATTTTATGAGTAACAAAGTGAGAGTGAACGGAGCTTTGTCTGCATATTTTTACAAAACGAGGACACACTGGAGAGCCTATAGATGATCACTGACGAAGGTCAACCGATAATGTTCGATACTTGGTGATGCGAGAGACCCTCTAATTATTACAGCGAGCACTCGTTGTATGCCGTGCCATACTCACTCGGTATTCTGTTGATAGCCCGCAATGGCCTCAGCACCCTTATCGTCCTTATCGCTGACAAATTCATGTTCTCCACATTCAAACAATATTCCAACGCCCTGAAAACAATCGTAGTCATTTTTCATAACGAATGTGTGGTTTATAAAATACTTTTTATTTTGAGTTCCACACACACACACACTCACAAGTAGTGCAATAACAGGGAGAGAAATATAGTTCTTTTCGCGTTCATGCTAAATTTTAATAACACGATTACCACTGTAAGACTTTCTAAGCCTGGATAAATTTTCAGTGGGAAGGGAATTAAGGACAGAGAAAAATTTAAATAACGAAGCTGAGAAATGGGGATTAAGGTCTTTCTTGCCTCACTATTTTTTCTTTGGAAGTGCTGTTTATTTAATAAGAACACACTTACCCTGCAGCTACTATAAAGAAGTCCAGTCTGTTCCAAGAATCCGCGAGATACGTGCCTTTTCCATAAATCCCCATCGCCACCATTTTAATTGTCATCTCCAGGGCGAAGAAGGCAAAAATTATGTCATCGAACATCTGCAATTTTTGTTTTTCGCTTTTTATTCGATTCGTGCAATATACGACTGTGCTAGGAATACCGACCAAACGATTTGTCAGCGACTCACAAAATCTCATAAAGCGTATATTAAAATGGATTGCTAAAGTTGAGATCGGAAAAACAACGCATAAACGCTACATCGGGAAAGCAGTAATTTAAAACTTAATCCTTCGATCTTTGTAGCTTCGTCGAGTTAGATCGTGTAAATATAGTTGTTTAAAGAAAGTTGTTTGTTTACCTGCAGTATTTTGCAACGATTCGTGACGCACTGGTCGTCAACGCAGGGTTGATACATCCCTAGAGTAATGCAATTCAGAAGAATCACCATCATGCTTATCCTCTCGAACCACGTGAGAGACGAGTTAAGGAAAACTCGATGAAAATGTACTTTCGCTACAGAATACATTAAATAAAAAATAATCTTTTGTAAAATGAAAATTATCCTTCATATTAATCATAAGTAAAGAAATTTATATAATATATATATATATATATATATATATATATAAAGTATGATTAAAACAGATATTTTTTAAATATAATTCAATGTTGGAATTATTGTAAAGACTCGAAAATTCTGAATCTTTTAATATTTGCAAAGTAAGGGGATTTAACGTGATTTATTGTGAAGTAACAATTATATATTGTTCTATTTTATAGAAGAGGTTGTTGATCAGTAACGCGTGACAACATCCCACGCGGAGCAACTGTCACGTCACGAAATGTCGATCAATGGGGCGCCACGCAACCTGCAATTTACGCGTATAATCTAGAAAATCGATCGCCGGTTGCCCAGTAACCATTACCTAAACATTAACACTCGCGCGTAATCGTCGCATCGCAGCCAAATCTCTTCCCTACTCTCAGTAGAAAAAGCCACAATTTTTCACGATAAGCAGCCATGGAATACCCTCCTGCATTTATTTTCTAGAAACTGCCAGCCTCGATGCAAAATGGGAAATATAGCTGGGGACGACCCAGTCGAATTATCCAACGAAATTATGCAACGATTAATAGGAAGCTTGCGTACCAATACCATAACAATAGAGTAAGAACGTGTAACGGTGTAATTACGTATATGCATATATGTACTATTACACATTGTCACTTTAATGTGTAGTATTGATGCACGGGAGGTTTATTATTGAATATTAAATTTAATCGATGAACGCAACGGACGAAAATACGACTGTTATAATAATAATGACGAAATATTGTAATAGAATAATAAAGAGGGGTGGGAGGCTAGAATGATAATAAGAACAGACTTGGGAAACGTTATTCGGAGGAGTTTTCTAAATTGAGGATTTGGTTGAAATTACAAACTGCAAATAGCGTGATTCCTGGTAGGACCTAGTAGCAAAGCAACGAGATAAAGTAATCCAGGAAGAAAAACCGTTCTAACGTGGTATCTTGGGAATACCAAGTTCTGGAAGAGCACTTGGGATTGGGGAAAAGAACGGGAATTCTTGAACGGTGGTGACTTGGAAAGGAAGATGAGAGATGGCGAGTGTATAAGAGAGGGGGATAAGAGTGGGCGGGAATAGCTATAAGTAAGTGAAAGAGGACAGGAAACAGGGGGTTAGGGTTGGCACGTTAGGGGGTCGCAGCCGCTTTATTATTCAACAGGTTACTTATTATGGTTACTTATTCTTCTCTTAGTCGGGGTAGGACTTTCACTTTTAACAAGAACGTGTCCTCATTCGGTTTTCATCAAGATCCAAACCTTAACCCACGCGATAATCTTTTTAACTCAACTCGCGTGGTGGCGCTACACGTCTGATTAATTTAACACTAATTACAAGATTGCTACGCTTATTAAACGGAGGAAATTATTCAATCTTGGAATTTTTTATGTTTAACATTTCATGGCCTGCGCGAAAACTTTGCGTGCTGGTACCTTTACAAATTGTTGTACAAGCCTTAAATTATACATGTGCGATCCTTGAACGTTTGATTTATTATAATAATACAACAAAATCCATGTAAATTTGACAAAATTCTTTATCGCGCACTGCATGGGAGCTCGTGGTCGATGATTCGTTGAATTTGAGAAAATAGAGTATGTGCTAATGCGATTTAGAGAGGGGGGAAATAGTTTAGGCAGTAGAAAAAGGATGGATATGGTAGGGGCAACGCAGTGGTAGCTATTTATACGGGTGTAAAGCGAAGGCCACGCACGATCGGTGAAAACGGACCAATCCATGAAGAAAATGGTGCAACTCGGTGTAAACAAGAGTATTCGAGCATTAGTTATTCCAAGTAGCTGTTCGACGCACTCGAAGTTTGAGAAGGCTCGAATGTTGAAGATCTTCTTGAATATTAAAGCACTTAATCGGTTGCATTATTCCATGATGCCAGATCAAAACCTTGACATTCGGATCAATCAAAGTTAAGCACAAATTTCGTAGTGTTAAGTTGATTTGTCTGAGTAGTAAACTCATAGTGGCGAAGTTCTGCAAGTTTTCGTCGATATTAAATATCGCTTTTCAGTAGAATAACTTGAACGAACAAAGTTAGACTGCAAAGTAGCACATATACATATATCATTAACCTTCCCTTTTTATATTTTCTTGGATATTATCAGAGATATTAACAGCAAGGTAAAGCTGCTCAAGACGTAGGTTCCATCGAGGAAAACATTTTGTAATATTTACAAAGAATAAAAAATAAGGGTACTGGAGAGGCAAGTACCATTGAAAAAAACAATTTGTAATATTTGTATAGAGAAAAATACAAAGGTAATAAAACCTGGACTGTAAAATAAAAGTTAATTGGCGAAATGAGAAAATGAGACAAAGTGTACATTAACTTGAGATATTCTTGCTATAGATTGGTTTTTTAAACGCGCTTGTTAAACAGACACCAGTTTCCTCAAGGTGTTCATAAACCACTGATTAATTTACACGGTTTTACATGTAGGGATAATAGGCTTATAGTCGGTAGAGGCTTTGATACACATTCATTAATGAATAGATATATATATAATCATAGTTAGAATTTGTAAAGACGAGCGAAAGGTACATTCAGTACCACTCGACTGTTCATAATAATTATATATACATATATACATAAATATTCATAGAAACACTCGAAAGGAAGAAAAATGGAAAAGTGAAGGAACAGAGTTATATCGCGCAGAGAAACTCTGAGAAGAATGAAATAGAGAAATGTGAAGTCAGAGGGAAAGGGGAAAACTTTTTTTCAGTGGCATTTACAAGCAGGAAAGCGAGAGAGAGAGAGAGAGAGAGAGAGGAAGTAGTCGAAGGGTTAATAAATCGATAGATTGCATTGTGTAAAAAGGACGAGAGTTTCTTTGGTGAGAGGGAAGATTTTCCGTGAAGGTTTTCCATCAAGATTTTTCGAGTGAGGAAGGTCGTAGCTAGACGGCGATTGGAACGTCGCGTTCTATCGGGCTGTGCCGTTGCATGGTGTGGTGTGACGTAACGTTGTAGAGGGTGGCGTAGCGCGCGGTGAGGGGCACCCAACCGATAAACCGCCACGGCCACTGACACTGCATTTTATTCTCCTTTATGGCCTTCCGGCGCCAAGTCGCCGTATTTCCCGACATAACCAACCCGAAATCCCCTTCCCTACAAACCACTCCACTATTTCCCGCAACCCTTTCCAATTCCTCCCTTTGCGCCTCCTCCCTGCCAATCCGGCTTTACAACTTTCTCTTGCCTCTCGATTCAACGTCTTCTACTTGAGATTTATGCCAAAGCTCCTTTTCCAACTACCTTATATTAATTAATGGTATATCTATAAACACAAAATGGAACTACATATAATCCTATAGTTACGATATTTATGAGTCGATTAAGTTTTCGACATAATCAACCCAAAATCCCCTTCCCTGCTAACCACTACACTGTTTCCCACAATCCCTTCCAATTCCTCTCTATGCATCCTCTTGGCCAATCCGGCTTTGCAACTTTCTCTTATACCTCTAAATTCAACGTCTTCTACTTCAGATTTGTGCTAGGGCTCCTTTCAAACTACGTTGGTGTTAATTAATAGTGTATCTATTAAACTATGGGACTAAATATTATCCTGTATAGAGTTATTATGTTGATCGGTCGATTAAATTTTCTTCAAAGTTCATTCCAGGGTTTTGTGCATAATGTTCGAAATGGCTTTCTACGATCATATGGGAGAAAGGATATTGTTGAAGGTGATTCTCGATGAATGAATTAATTTCTTGCGACGATGTTACAGGTGAGCTACCTGCAGCTCGATAGAAAAAGAGAAAGGTGGCGGGGAGGGGGGTAAGCTGATTGATTCCAATTTCCATTACCGTTAATGCTCCGCTGGGAAACATCCCCATAGCTTTTTCCGGTTCCTCGATTACGTTTTCGAACAGCAACAGCGGCAGAGTCGACCGATAAATTTCACCTGGAGTAGCACAGGTGGATCAAGGACGAGTTTCTGGGACGGTAGGTCATGTGAAAAATGAAACTTAATTTCTTGTAAACGAACATTCGTACAATCACTTGGATTTTCCGCTATTAGAGAAATTGTAAAAATACCGGAAAATACAGACCAACATTGTAGACAATTTTCAAGCGGAATATAACGAAATTGCGTTTGTTTTAGAGGACGGTTTAATTCAGCAAACTTTAATGGAAAAATCGTTCCTTTGTTTAATGATCGCGAGTATTGGTTCGGTCACGATGAGCAGGAAAATGATAATGTGAGGAAATTTCGCCTATCGACTTTTGTAGTTGGTATGCGTAGAGCGAATACTAAATTATATTTGCGATCATAATAGGATTATCCCTCGTATATCCGTTATGGATATTCCTCTGCTTATATTCGAATAATGCTAAATTCGAATTTTGTCTTTCCTCTGAAAAATGAGAATGAATCGGGCGGATCATTAACCCAGTCTGCCGTTCATTAAAAAAGGAACATAATTTCGTTGAATAAATAAGAAGGAGCCATAAATTGTAACGTGACGCGAAACATCAAAGCTCGGGAAATTACTTATCGTTTTAAAGAAGAGGAGAAAAAGAGCATTGGTTACCGACGAGTATTACGAGCTCTATACGTATATATAGCATATTCCAGTAAAGCTCTCGCGGATACGAAACTAAAATAGTTCGAAAGAGATTAAGGCAGAAAGCTATAAGAGGGCCGAGAAGAATAGAATGGGCGTAGGAAGAATGAAAAACATCTGCTTTGCATAAAATTCAGTTGCAAATTTTGACCAAGGCATAATAAGTAGGGAAATAACTGTTGATAAGTAGGAGTGATAAAGGGGAAAAAAAGGAGGTTTGAGAGTTTTCGTGACGGAAGCAAAGTAGCGAAGGTATAGGGAAACAGAGCGATCTCCGCTTAAGAAGTGCAGGATAGTGCGATGTGGATGATTATGGATAAACAGTCGGTGTGGTCCAGCCAGCTCTTGGGGGAGTACGAAGCGTGTCGTGGTTAAAAAGATAGCTAATAGTTGTAAAGAGGCAACAGGGGGTTGAAACTCTGGGAAAGGGACTCCTCTCTTGCGTTATCTACTTTCCACAAACGTGCAGAGTGGCCGATCAATAAAACGGCTGGCCTCGGCTCACTCTCCTCCGTGTGCAGCCTTATTCGTATCCCGTCGGATCCGATGCAAAGAAGACGCGGAAGGATCGCGAGAAATTTCAACCCTGAAGAATCCCAGCTCGCCAATTGGGATCGCAGGTATCCTCGGACCTTCGGAAGCATCAATTTCCCTCCCTCACCCTCTCTCCCCCTCCCTCGATCCTCCCAGACCTTATAACACACAGACGCGCCGTTATTGCAAATTGTTCGAATTTTTCCACCCACCATTCTTCTTTCATCTCGTTATTCCACGTTTCAATACCATTCGATAATTGTCCAGTATTGTCCACCTCCTCCCCACCCTACCCCCTTTCTCTCCCTCTCCCATTCATTACGAAATTATTATTCCACGAGTGTTCAAGCCCAACGCGTTTCATCGCCGAGCATTTCAACCAAATTCTCTTCCAGCTCGTTCCAGCTTCTTCATTAAAACTCGCTCGCAATTTCGCATTCAAAAATCTTTTCCGTTCCATTAATGAGTCATTTTGTTATGGTTTATTTTCACGGAACAGTGGATTCTTTCCTTGGCAGAAGCGTAGATTTGTTCGAATATCCGTATATGAAGAATGGAAGAATTTCGTTAATCGATTGCATCGTTTACAGCTTTGATTTCGGATTATTCGGGGGTTATCGAGGAAATTTTTATAAATACAAGATTTTATCTAGATTGCGGAGGACGCCCTTTTCTCTCTCTCACACATACACACACACACACACACATACGTGTTCTTCTTCATATTTCTTTTTAAAGCTCGAGAAGATTAGAATACCTCGTGTCGTCAAGATAAAATTGAAGCTTCGCATTGAGAAATCTGGGCGACCGATATACTCGTGCATCCTCTTAACATTAGTCGAGACACGAAGGACGGAATGAGGGAGAGGAAAAGAGAAGAATGAGTAAAAGAGGGATGGGTCTCACCAGGCGAATACTAATGTTTTATTCATGCTGGTCTGCAAACAAGCGGTTATCCAACGATAAAAAACTGACAAATAGGAAAATGTATTTAATACAATAAATCATCATATTCAATATTCAACCCATTTCCTTTCACATTTCTTCAAAACACATTTCTCATCCCACCAAACAAAACCTTTCAAACCTCCCTCATCCGTATTATTATATTCGTATATTCCAACAGTCAAGTAAATATTAGATTATTCCATACATATACAATCTTTCAAAAGATTTGCACATACTTATCTCGTACCATTTATCGGTAATATATTTTTGTGTAATTTATTGCTTTTCCGGTAAACAAGGGGGAAAAAGGTAGTGCTTGATTCATTATAGAGATGCGATAAAAATTTGTAAGATTATAGATTGCAGTTTGCATGGGAGTGTAAACCTACGGCAAAGCCTAATTAGTGATTTGACAGTGGTTTTGACGCGACCTGTAGCAATCAGTACGACAACGTGGTTAATTGGCAAAGGACTCGATGTTAGATTCACCGTCGATTAAGCGAGCACGCTAATAGGGAGCTCAAGCTCTTGTACAAATCTACCATCGATTAGGCAAGTCCGAGTGAACCCTTCAATTATCGAATACTGCCGTTCTGGCACCTATTAATTGTCAAGATACGGTTTTCCTTAATTACATTACTATCATTCGTATGTGATTTTCATGATTCTCGTCGCATCGATCCTACTCCGAAACTCATCAAAAACCCGTCTCCCCTTCCACCGAGAATCTCCTGAAAGATAAACAGGAAGAGTATCAAGTTTCCTCGACAACCATATATTCCAGCGTCAATTTTCCAAAATCGTGTCCATTAGCTAGCTAGCTCGATTATTTCGCCAAATTTAACGTCCCACTAATTATCCTCAAATATCACATGCTCAAATGCTTCACGATGAAATTCGCGATTTCACTGAATCTACGTATAACGTACGTAACTAGCTTCTATTCCGCATGTAGACGAAAGCTGCTCGGATTAACGTCAAAAATTGCCAGGTAGAACTTGTCCGAAAGTACAGAAAGTACATTTGCAATTAGTAATTAACTTTTATTCGAATATCACCAATTCTATAATTGTATATATGTAGATTGTAGCAGAATTATTACTCAACTTTCCAACAATTATTAGTTTTTAGTAATGAGATTTACATCGTAACTAAAAGAGCAGGTCAAGGCAGGGTGCGCGAAGGTTTCAAAGAGCACGATTGAAAAGCTTGAATGAAATTTTTCTTCAAGTAGAAATTCTTCTTTGGTGCTTGAAAGATTGTTGGTTTAAAAATTCCATCAGGCCTTTTAAAGAATGTTTGCTTGATGGTTTATGCGAATGGGGAGACTGAGAAAATATTTGGTTGGAATATTTTACCAGGATTTGGTATAGTATATTAGAATAGTTGATGGGCATACGTGCAAGTGTGATGATTGATAGGGTGATGGAACAGCATTGGCTACTTTATAGGGGATGGTAAGTTGTGTATTAGAGGTTGGGAGGGGGGGGGCGGGGTGATGTACGAAGTTGAATCGGATATTTTTCTCAGGAATAGAAGGAAGAGGTATGGATTAAAGGCTTATCGCAAGAGCAGACCAGACTAGTGGTAATCTCTACGCAATATCCAACGCGTGCGATAGAAGATGAAGAAAAATGGCACTCGTAAAAGTATAGTGCAGAGAGAGAGAGAGGGCAGGCGCCATTTGGATTCTCGCTTATCTCATGCTCCATTTACAGATCTCGCACGCGCTCAACGTATGTTTTCTCAACGAGCCTTTCCACCGCCAGATGTGCTTTGCTTTGCTCCGATACACCGACACGTACAACTCGAGCTGCTCCTACTTTTTACCTTCTCTTATTCCTCCCTCTTTTCCGTTTCTCTCTTTTTTTTTCTTCTTCTTCTTTCTTGCTCAAGCACACACATCGATGGACGCTGACACTGTATAGCTTTAAACCGATTTTATATATTTCGTCCCATATAACCACGCTCTTCTAACCGACAATAATGGCAACTAATAATATCTGCTGTGAGGCAAAAATAAAAGCCCATCTCACCCTACATACTCATTATTTAAATATTTCAATCAATAGTTAAGCATGCTTCTATAATAATTATTATCTCTTCGATAATAAAACCTCCTGTCAAAGCTCTTTCCTCCAATTTGTGAGAAAAGAATTGTTTATCACAGTTATATAGAATAAAATTTCCTCGGGGAGAATAACGAGGGAAATTTTCATCCCCCTCTAGCTTAGACAATAAGAATATTTTCTTACCGATGTAACATGCACATCAGTATTGCGATAGGTTGGGCTTTACTTTCAAAGAGATAACGGTCGAATTCGTCCTTCATAATTTTAATCGACAATCAAGTTTTCCTTCAATTTCCTATCATTTTTTATTCCATCGCCTATATTATGGAAAAACATAAATATTTTACTCGCTCGTAGCGCAGTGTTGTCCAATAGATTATAATTGAATTTTCACGATGATTTTAGTGGACTGGTCGTTCGCTTCATGAATTTTGTTTATTTTGCAATCATTAGTAGAATGAAAATACGCAATTAAACTGTGTGAAACTCTTCTCACGTTGCTATAATTACAACAGACCAGAACCTGTTTGCTGGGTTCTCTTCGTGAATTACGTATATGTATATGGGAACACGCGTGCAACCCTTTAAAAATCTCTAATTACGACACGACTAGAAATTTGTCCACCTCTGTGTTTGGCATTAAAATATTCGTGAGTCTGTGCACATACGTGTACACATGTTTACAGTATAACTGTGTACTTGATACTTTTAAGCACATACACAAAACACACATTTCTATAAATACCAATTTGTATAACTTCTATATGAATTATTATTGTGTTAATTATTTGAGCTTTTTCCAATAATTCAATCCATCTCAATCGCGTACTAAACTTTTGATACTGTGCACTCTAATATCTCGCTTTCGAATCGCCTGATATAGTTTTTCGGAGCACCCTGTATAGCAACAAACTATCGATGCATCGGGGTGTACAATTTATCGATGAGTGCGAGTTCAATACGTACGTTTTATATTCCAAGTCGATATATGGATTTAATGTTTTTATCGTGTGGTACGTGTTGAAAATTGTATATCAGCGCGTGTGTTTGGTATTCCCTATAGCTATACGTCTGTTTAATATTTTCGGTCCCGACGTGCATGCGCATTTATGCGTGTGTGTTCTAAATTGTACTTCATATATATATATATATATATATATAGTATGTATTATATTTTCCACATCAGGAAACATATAGCAAGATCCATGTGTGCCCCGAGAAACATGCATCGCGGTGTGTGTTTGACTTTACACACTGACGTATATGCGCGTGTAATTGTGTAACACGTGTGCCCATAGTTCCCGTTCATGTATTTGTCAGTAAATCTCTTTCGACGCGTGCGCATAGACGCGTAGGAAATTCTTGGTTGGTAATGCGCGTGTATTGAAAGCTTTATGTACGTGTCGCTGAGAGTTTCGAACGTTAAACATTCCCTGGCAATATTTTTACTTTTTCTTCTTCGCGGAAGAAAGTTCCGCTACACTATTTTTAAATCTTGTTAGTGGGATTAAAAGCTGCTTAATTCGAGACTTCTTATTGGTAGAAGAATCCGGTGACCTTTTACAGTTTACTCGATAGAACTACGAGAGAAATTTTAGAATATTAACAAACTTTCAATCAAGCTCTAAATTTAGAAATGTTGCAGAAAGTTTTTGTTCGGAGTCATGCAAAATATGCGAAATTTTTGAATTGGCAATAATGGAGCGTACACGATGCATATATATATATATGTATCGCATGAGATTTTGTTACAGGCCGTCAGCTGTGTCAGATGGGTGGAGAATTGGGTGTGCGTGTGTATTGGTTCGGTGTGGAGAAGGGTGGAAGTGCGGGGGGGGGGGGGGCAAAACAAACGGAAGTGACGGGAAATAAGTAACGGAGCATCGATCGCAAAAATTCTGGATTTGGACAGGATCGGCTGGAAAAGCGGGCAGACCTAAATCACCCGGATCCACCCTCATATTCCACCCTCGTGTTTGCTCCCGACTACCTCGGCTTTCAACCTCGAATCCCTTACCATCATCATCGACGACACTTAATCATTCCCGCTTTCGACGAGACTCGGCCCGAATACGAATTTCCTCATAGCGCCAGCAAGCCTAATCATTTCGTGAAAACTCATGCAGCTGCTGTCCAAAAGGGCAAATTTTAATTTTCCCTTATTACTCGTTCCAACTATCGCGAATTCGTCATTCGCAAACATTGCTCGGGGCCGATCGATAAATTAAATTCGCATTAAAGAACGAACGAACGAGTGGAGTCTAACAATGAGAATATGGCGAATGGCGGATAACGGATGCTAACTCGAGAGAGAACATTTTGACACAACGACGACGATTATCGATATTTCTCATCGATCAAACGTACCGTACAATTTCTTCCCTTGCAAGAACTTCGTGTCTTGAAGAATATTGATTTTACGATGCTCCTGTCCAATTATTGCGCATCGAATTCATTGGTCGACTCTTGTTTCATTTCAGTCATGTTACTACACTGTATATGTATTATGTGTGCATGTAGCGCATTATATGATATAACGTCAGTTACGGTCAGGGACATTTCTTCCAGATTCCATTAAACATTCTACCAAGTTTTATAAATTTCTTGAAAAACTTCGATGGCTATTTAATTTTCTTTACACTGTCTTTTTTTATCGTCGTTGGTTAGAAGCAGATATAATTTTACCGTATTCTATATACCCAGTGATATAAATTAGAATAGAACGAAGCGTCAGAAAAGGAAATAACGATGTTACAGGGATCGAATGTTTTATTGTTATCGGCTGTCTCGCTTTAACCAGGCCAGGATTATAAAATACTTCTAGTGCTTCCTGTTTCCCCCCTTTACCCTCTCTTTTTCTATTTTCTAAATGATCAGAAACGATATTAAAAGTTTGCTCCATTAGGAAAGTAAGTTCCGTATCAAGTGGATTGTAGAATAAACAGTAGATATACCTATACTCGTGTAAGTACGTATACTCGCAGCTTCGCTAGAAAATGCATCATTCCGTCTTTCTCTATACTGTTCCTTTCAATTCTCTGTTCCGTTCATTATCTACTTGGAGCACGCAACTCCGCGCACGATCGAATCAATCTTTATTGATTTTCTCGTTAATTGTTAACTTAAAAATACATGCGAAAAATCTATACAGCGGAAAATCAGAAAACTATTTTTAATTTCCCCGAGGAGCGCGTTGATATACCATACAGCACGAAAAAACAAACTGCTGCAAAACTTGTGCTTTGCATTATACACTCATGAATATTGAAAACCTAAATTTCCAGGACCATCATTACCCTGTTGCAATATTTTCTGCGAGTAGGATTACAGAAATGAAAATTTCCATAGAAATTAGGAACCTGCTAATTTTGGGAGTTTTCCTGCGAGAGCTGGATAAGAGAAAAAGAAACAATTGAGCTTCGTGCTCGGATAAACTATATTTATTCAGGAACAATGAGATTTGGAGGAATAAATCTGGAGGAAAACAGTGAAAGAGTTGGAGAATAAAGAAAGTAGGGTAGGGGGTGTAGCGAAAGATTAGAAATTTACGTGAGTATATTTACGTGCATTGCACTTGCAAGAAAATGATTTATAACGAAGAGAGTGTGTATAATATATATAGTAATTATACGAGAAGGTGTGAATCTAGGCCTATCACACCCCGGGATAGCATCCCTGCAACAGGAACGATCGATTTCCTCATCTATGCAGGCCTACCCGTTTGCATCCCCTACAAACCTTTGGCTTTTTTCTCTGCTCCACGGTAAGAGAGACATGCATGTAGCCTTTTCTCGGTCGCTCGTTTACGCGACGCTTAATAGACAATCAGCCGTATAGGCGGCGCCCTGCAAATTGTTTCGATCGACTTCCGGTACTCTCGACCAGTCAAGATTGCCTCGTTTCCACCCCCAAGCTTCCCACTACCCCTTTATCTCCACCCTGCCTCTTCTCATCATTGCACACACCTGTGCACCCATCACCATTGCAGGCCCCACTGCACTCGTGTGAGTGTTGGGAAAACGTGGCTCTATACGCGAGCTATACTTCACTATTTTTATTCCTTCTATACATTAGTATATATATCGCGAGCACGTGCCTCGGATCTCATTATTTCTCACCGAACCATCGCCCCAATCAAGCCTACCTACTACCAATTACTCCCATTTTATAGGAAATCGCAAAGCTAATCGCTCGTTATTTCGTCAAAAACTACTCCACACAACACTGTACAATTAACTCTGATTAGACCCCCCCCCCCTCTTTTCTCTCTCTCTCTCTCTCTCTCTCTCTTTGTCTATCTATTCTCGATCACGTACGATACTTTTGACCCAAAATGACGCAAGTAAATTATCGATACTATCTTTGATAATTATATATATATATATATATATAGCAGAGCAGTCTAATATCTGGCGCGACTGCATAGCTTTAATATATGTAAAACGCGACGCTCCTGAAACTGAATATTTTCGTGGTACGTGCTTCTCCATATTTTATGACAGCGCTTCAAGATTTCGTAAAGCAAAAGAAAGAAAATTCTCTACATGAATGGACGAAATCACGCTTGCCATTTTCCATGCGGAAGAAAATGTTCATTTATGCTCGATTGAACAAAAATACAAGAGACAAGAGTAAAAGAGAAAGTTTTGTTTTATAATGAAATTAATCATTCGGCTCGATTGCCTATTGAAGACTGCTCTTTCGCTACCTCTTAACTAGTATAATGAATTTTATTGATACGTCTCGTGTATATCGATCTTCCAACGTGCTATATACCGTCAATCGAATCCTTTTAACGAATGTTATTCGTCGGAATAGTACGAAAATAATGGCTCTCTGCCGCGACTACCACGAATTAGTCTCGAAGGATCTAATGAATTTCTCGCTGCTATCTTGGAATACACCGATCGATGCTTCGAGTTGGACCAATCGAGAACGCGGATAGGGGAGCCAAATGAGTAAAGGGGAAAAAAGAAGAAGAAGATGAAGAAAGAGAAAAGGAGGGAAGAAGGGGGTGAATCGGGTAGGATTGCGACAAGGCCGTTTTCGAGTCCATTGTTCGTAGTCGCACAATGACCGGCTTTCTCTTGGTAGCCGCGCGCCGACTAAACTTTGCCCGACCCAATCGTGCTCGTGGCGCGGCGCACCACACCACGCAATTTCCCCAGGCACCTTTTTCCCCTCCAACGAGCTGCTGCTGCTGCTTCTTGGCTTGGCCGAGAGAGAGAGAGAGAGAGAGAGAAGAGACGAAGAGGGAAGAGCCAAGGCAACTGGCAAAGTAGGCCGCGCTAGGACACGCGAGAACCCACAGGAGAGAAAGAGCTTTTTCGAATCCGAATGGCAAAGTAGGCCGGAAATAAGCGCGCAACATCTAACAGTCTCAGCTCGCGCCAATCAGATAAAACCTGCGACGCACGCACGCGACAATAACCAGACAATCGAGCCTAATATATATATGTATACATAAAGGACGAGGCGAAATATTCCTCAATGCCTATTATAGATAAGAATTATACCTATAGCTATGCTCCACACAAACGCGCGAAGAGAAAGGATGAAGATTGCGAAACCACCACCAAGCACCCTAGGGGAGCCAACTCACGCTCTGTCTATGGGTACCCTAGCTGCCAAAAAGGCAGAGAAGAGTTTCAGAATTCATTACGAGATAAGGTTATCGAAAACAAAGTGCGAGAGCAAATGAGATATCACGGGGGAAAGCCACGGGTCGCTCTTTAAATACTGCCAGGATGATTTCATAAATCAAGCAGGAACGAAAGGTGGTTGAAGATAAAAATGCGACGAGACACGCGAGACTTGCTTGCACGCGACTGTAAGGCAACGTGTAAAAATGGAAAACGGAACGAGAATAAATCCGTGCGTGAGTCATGACGTATAATAATGAATGACCGAGAGATAAACGTGACGAATGGCGAGCTGAGCGATCCTGACTGTCTAAATATGCACGTAATCGTTGCCAGTCACCGTGAAATTAAAATCGTTCCTGCGATAAAATTTCATCCAGAGGATACGTACGCGCTAACGGAACTTTAATAGTGCGATAATCCACTTGAACTATGCGACGAGTTGCTGGAATAAGGAAGAGCTACCTTCGAACGTCGAAGGATATAAACCGAAGATCGCGAAGAAGGGCCGAGGGATATAAATATTTTAGCGAAAACGTTGGAAAATACTGGAGAGGAAATTCGAGAGCGAAAAATCAGAGCTTTAACTATGCAAGAAGCTGACGGAATAAGCGAAGCGTCCAGTCGGGAATGTTTAAAGATTAGACGTTCGAAACAAGTTGGAGGGTGAACAATACGTATAGCTGATACGGTCGCTGAAGAATCAGAGGGAAGCAGGCTGATGCAATGGAACGTAGCAGATATGAGAAACGACACAATACCTTGATAAGACTGGCTGCTGACTGAAATCGTTGGATTACTTGTGTATGTGTATGTGTATGTGTAAACCGGTGTAGTATATTGGAAAAATAAGAAAAGCAAGCAAGCAAGCGAGAGAGAGAGAGAGAGAGAGAGAGAGAGAGAGAGACAGAGAAACTCCTTGGGTCGTGAAATTGCAAAAGGTTCGAGAATAAGCGAGCCAGTAAATTTGTGAAATGATTTAGTCGAGGAACGATTATACGATGAATTATTTGAGGCGTATTTCAGGAAATTCGGACCAGATGTAAAATTTATCGGGCACAAAAGAAGATAACGGCGTCTCAAATTTGATAAGTGAAAGTACTTGGAGATATATCGAGGGAGAAAGCAGCGCTGCGAAATAATTTACTCGTTATTCTGTTTGGAGCTTTTCATGCGAAACTCGGGAATACGTTTGCAGGTGGGTCAATCAATGACCTATTTAGCCAAGACTAGCTGAAACTAGTTTCATTGCGAAAGCTGCGGGAAGGATCGGACAATAGCGTCATTATACCTCGCCAAAAAGCATCCATCATTGAATCTCTGCGCAAAATTATAAAATCGCTTTTTAATTGATAACGACGAGAGTCTGTACCAAAAAACAGAATTGATTTTCTTCCCGAATTTTCACTCAGCAAAAATTTCGTCATTTGTTCCCACATTTTCTCGTTTACTCAATCCCAATTATCGAAGAAACTTGGAAATCATTAATTGAAATCAACGGTAATCGATATCAATATTCTCCAGGACTACGAGTTTCCAAATTTAAGACTTTTTGCAAGGATTTACCAACATTGGCACATCGACAAGAAATCTGGTTATTCACTTTAGCACTCATTAACAACTACAATCTACACTTGGTTTGCGCTCCTATCAAAAGGTATCGTGAAAAGGGACGAAGCATTTTCAGCGTGTGAAAGAACACTTCGTGCGAGAGAATAAACAGAGTCAACGATTGCAACAACAAAAAAAGTATAATCCTTCAGTAATTAATTTTGAGTTAATGAAAAAATGGGCGAAAAGAATTTTTGTCATTTTTTGAAGTTGTATATATATAAAGACCGATTGAAAAGAAACGCGGAAAGAAAAAAATGTGCATTAGAAAAGGATATGGATTAGTGATGAGGGCGAGACACCAGTTGCGCGGCCGAGTGGTTTGCTCGAGGTAACGCAGAGCAATGGGCACGAAGCCTGGATAAGGTAGCTTATCTCCTTGTTCGTCGTCCTCGCGATCCTCGTCGTCCTCGTCATCCTCCTCGTCATCCTCGTCGTCCTCTTCGTCGTCGTCGTCCTCATCCCTGTCATCGCGGATGACTCGGCGATTGATCGCTGCTGCACCATCCTCGTCCTCCTCGTCATCCTCAAGGTCACTCAATTGGGCCACATCGCTGTCGGAGCCCTGCTCACCACCCCCGTTACATCCGCCTCCGCTGACCTTGGCGGCCGAGCGGTACCGATACCTCTGAGGATAGTGCAAGGACATCTTCCACAAGGGATCTTCTCACTCGAGGCCTCCTTATCACCAACTACCGAAAGACTCTATTCTCATGAGAACTGTTCAACGATCCGAATGCCCGATAAAAACGACCAATCATCGGATATGATTCTGCTCCCTTGGGTTCCCCAATCACTCTACAGTATATTTGCCTCGCAAATCATCGTAACAGTATTATCAACAGTATTAACAATATTCACAAGATCTGTCGTAATATGTTTCGACAGCAAGGAATCTTTTAAGCTCGTGAAAGAATGTCTTAGTCGTTTCTCCTGTTTTGCTACAGGATAGCCCTTCGAAACTCGATATCCTCCTCGGTGTTCGAAGCGTGCTGTCTCGACCAGGCTTTCTTGCCTGGTGAGAAATGCGGCAGTGACAAAAAGCAGAGCTTTCGTTCGTGGGAGTAACGTGGCTGGGCTGCGCGCGTGTATGGGTATATGTGTATGTGTGTGACTTTAGAAAAATAAGGGCAATCGCGCTGGGAGCCGACGGGTACGCCGCGACTCCTGTCGACGGTGCTCAACTGGCAATATCGTCGGGTAACGGCAGCGGCGGCGGCGTGTCAGGAGGCAGGAGCATCCGACAGCTGTCGATTGACTCATTGCAATTCCATCAGGTTTGCTCGATCATCGCACTCGTAGCAGTCCTCGTTCGAAAGCGGACGATGCTCCTTCGGAGGCAACTGGTAGTTGCTGCGCCGGATGATGAGGTTCGATCGAGTTGGCCGCAGTCTTCTCAGATTCGGCGCTTGTTTCCGGTGGAGGGTGGTCGAAGGAGAGGATGACGCGCGACGTAGGAGAGGATATTTGAGAGGAGGATGGAGAAAGGAGAAATGTAAGTAGAGGGAGAGAGAGAGAGAGAGTAGCAGGGGGTTGGCCTGGCTCGGCTGGGTTGTCGAGCAGGTGCCAGGTTGGGTGCCCTGCC
>NW_027117110.1:0-36533 GCF_024137725.1 Prorops nasuta | reverse complement strand
ACTCAACCATAATATATCAGGCAATATAGTATATATATCGGTGAGATGATTACTGTCTTTAGCCTGACGATAATTTCAAGTTAGAGAGAGGATCCGGATTGTGCTTTAATCGAAGAATAATTTACGAGTCGATGTCCCGTTGGCTTTGGTGAATAACGATGATATTCGGATCTCGATGATGGGACTAATTATATATTATACAAGTTGGATGATGCAAAATGGGTTTTCGAGTGGAATATCTCGAGCGAAGGTGGAGGTCCGTAACGAGTGGGAGCGGAACGTGCAAAGATGACAATGCGATGACGCTGCGGGTGGTATGTACGTCAGTCTCTTCGTGCGGCTTTTCGCGTAGCTATACTACACGTACCGTTAGGCGTTCTTAGGGCCCGCACGACGCACGGGAGGCCCAACAACGCATTATTCACTGGCTATCACTGCGCATTACAAGCAACGGACCCCTCCGGCCTTTAGCAGGAAACAAGCTCCTCTGCTTCTTCCGACTCAGACTGCTTTTCATTCACTGTGCTCAATCCACTCTCCTTTTAATTCGCCGGGATCCCCTTTCTCGATCTCGAACTGTAGATAAAAGAAGCTAATTTTAGCAAAAGAACCTAGAAGAAGCAGATTTTAGCTTTATTGTTTTTATCATTACGTATAGAGTCTGTAAAGTTTTAAGGAAATCATTGAAAGGTTATTACCTTGCTCGATTCATCAAAGGTTTCTCCTTAATTGTTATATTAATGATGTACAGACGATATTTGTGCAAACTTATGCCAATGTATATAAACTGGTAAAAAGACCCACTGGCATGATTGAACGGTATTTTCCGATCCCCAGCCATTATCCCGCGTGTCATTCTCCTCGATTCCTCCGCTATATTTCCCTTTCTTCTCGCTGCAGCTTTATCTTCGGATCAGCAGACGCAACTTTCCTCTTTCCAACGAACAGAAACTGCAATTATAGAATCCATTGGAGTTTATATCGCGACTTGTTTTTAATTGCCACAATCTCAGAAGCCATATAATTCTTCGCCAAACTCTTCCTGTTATCGATACACCAACCGTTTAATTTGCAAGTAACGCAGTTGAGTTCTTAAACAAAAATTGGTTAATAATTGTAATTCTGGGATAGAAAATGTTCCTTCGCGGAAGCTATGGTGAACAAAAGTATCGTAAAAAGCGTAGTCATTCCGATTTTCAAAGGAAACGACTCAATTAGGGAAGCGTCGATTCAGCGATGCTTATTCGGTGTCTTTGATCTCATCTGGAAAATGATAATTTTCGTGAGAGAATTATATCGCGTTGGTTAATAAACCCACTTGCAATATTGTCATGGACGTTGTAACTCGGAGAATCGCATTCGTGTCCCTATTATATATACGCACAGGAAACGTTGCTTTTCTCGTGACACGCGTGCACCGCACAATTGCAGCGCATGCACCGACAGGCATTAGCATTCCGAGTCAAAGAGACGAGACTGAGAATCCCCCGTGTGTTTCTCGCTTTAAGGAAAAAACCGATTTCAGTTAGAAGCAACGAAGCAGAACTTGAAAGAGAAATATATAGTTTGGCGCGCGAGGGGTCGAGAGAGAGAGAGAGAGAAATAGGAAAAATGAATTGCACACAGAAAGAGCGTAGCAGGTGGTTTCGAGTGGTCTCGCCGATTTTTTAAGCCGGTGCGTCATCCAACATCGACACGAAAACCTTGATTCTCACCAGCATCCTGTTGCTCTTTCAATGGATCCTCTTGAATGCAACGAGCATCTGTACTCGCGGCCGTTCATTAAAAACTTCGTCAATGCCGGCAAGCGAGACAAAGATGGATATCTATAGATCCTTACGAGTTCCCCTCGAGGTCAGCGTTTCGCGACGGACCGAGGAGAAAATTGTGCATGTATCGGGACGCTGGAAGGGTTCCGTCGCGTCTCGTACACCGATCCGAGTCCTCGGCGTCCGTATCGCGACTCGTGGCGTGGCGTTGTCTCAACAGCCGCGCCAGGTGCGTAATCATTTCTAATGAAACGTTGTCATTTAACAGTGCGCGATTGTACGGGCGCAGAAACTTGTTTTCACTTGCGCGAAAAACGTCGACCGTTAATGCAGCGGTAAAGACGCCTCTCCCGTTACAGCGTTGCGTTGCATCAGGAGTTACAGAAGGAACACCTTCTTCCACGCGATACCTGCACGTATACGCGCCTGGCACGTATGTATATACACCGTAGACCGCCGCCGCGTAGGGACGCGTGTGCGCTACGCTAGTTTCTATAGCGTGGTGCTGCAGGAGGACTGCTGCTGATGGTGCCTGCACCGGTGCTGGGGCCTCTTCTCCACCATCGGTGCATACATACGCGCACCCATAGCTCGCTCTTGGTGTGCCTCTCCCACAGTCGACCGCGCGATCCCTCGATCCTCCTCCAGTCTGCAGCCTAACCTTACCTTAACTTACCTCGCATTGCCGCGCCGACGTATACGGGACGCGTCATTTCTAGAAACCTTCCTTCCATCGGCGCAACTTTTTCCAGACTGCCTTAATATGTAGATATTTTTGTCGGTCTGCTAGGAATTGTTTTTCGCAGCCTAGCTGCTACCGTAATTCTTTCGCCGTATTCCACGCACGAGAGTGCAATACCAATTAGAACGTGGAGCCCTGTAAACTCGCGAGTCTCTGACCTTTGCGTGTATATATATTGAATGTAATAAACAAAAAGTGGTCTGTAATATATATATATTTTATTCAGTCTATATCACTCGAGAAACCTTCGGTTACTACAAAGATATATATATATATATATATATAGATTGCCAGCGCGAATATTTTCCCTCTTATTGCCAAGATTTTTCGAAAATTTTTATACACGCGGAAAGCAGCACGTATGTAGCGCAAAAGAGTGTCATATTTTCTCGGAGAGTCACGTATAGGAGCGCGCGAATCGTGCGTCGACTATGAAAATTTCAACTCCCACCGGGGTTCTTTCGACGAGACTCGACGCTGCGTCCTATGAGGAATCACACCGATACTCGATCCCGCGACAAACACGCTAGCTTTGAGATAATTTACGGGCAGGTTGATATATAGAAAACGAGAAAAACAACTTAATTACGTGGAGAGGTAGAGATTTTTCGTTTCGCCTTCTCCAAGCAATAAAATTCAAATAGTTGCATGTATAACGAGCAATTTAGCTACATATAGGAACACGAAGATTTCTTTAATAAATTCGTCTGTGCGTATATACATAGCGGACAGGGCTATAAATACCAGAGACATCGCGGATTATTCAAATCTCATGCAAATCCCTGGATGGCATTATCATTCAAATGACCATCTTGGCTTTTATTTACCATAAATGGCTAGTTACACACGTCGAGGAACGGGCGACGACGCGGATATAACTAGTGGATTCCCACGCTTTTCAGATTGGATAGCAACATTGCTTACTTCATTTCAGTTAACACATTTTAGATGCGGCCAATGATATAGCGAGTAGCTTTTCTTCCCCGCGACTAAACAGCCTGTCAAAGACGTAATGCCGGTGTATTACCGGCACATTTCGCTGTAAACGAGGAAATAAGCGGTGTGCTGCTACTTGCTGGCTGGCGATGCTCGCAAAGCTGCCGCCGAAGACGCCGAAGACGACGATGACGACTCGCTCGCTCGCTCTCGCGGCTAAAGCTGCCACTTTTCTGCAACGCGCCTCGCAATCAACCAGCGGCAATTCTCTCGATCTACGCTAATCGTTTTCGTTAATAATAATTGCGTAAGAAAACTTGGCAGATTCAACCTTTGCCACTTTTTTCACTCGAGACCCTGCAGCTTACACGCGAGGTGTAGTTGTCAGTGGTATATATATATATATATATATATATAGTAGACTTGCATAGGTATATGGTGTACAACCTGCAACCCGTGTACATATATACGTATGATCGCTGCGAGCAGCCGAAGAAAATTTTCTTCCACGGATTTAACGACGATCACCGATCGATCCCCGCAAACGGGAAAATTATGGCCTTCGCCATAATTCCCTCAATCTTTTGGCAGAAACTAAACCGCAACGACAACGCTCGTTCGTGCTTCGCCCTAGGCTACTGTATTTCACTGTATATATATATATATATATAGTCTTCGTTTCTTATATTTGTCTAAAAATTCTGGACCCCGCCCAAGTTATTCAGCTAAGAGGGAATAGTCCATAAATTAATCATTGGTCGGTGAAAAGAGAGACGTGTTCGACGACGACAGTTTTGCACGTGGAAGTTTTTATGGCTCCACCCCTTTGTGCGAATAGGGAAATTTCGAGGAAAGATGAAAATTGGTTGAAGCACACGTTGAAATTGCTTTCAGATGGTTGGCTTGAGGAAAGTTAGTAGCAACAGCGACATCTGGCCGTTGGAAAGGCCGGAGGTATGCCGGCCATACAATCGCTGGAGGTTATGTGTGGGAAGGACCATATGGACGTGCACCTCTCCTTCTCGCAACCCTTCGAAGGTATCGTTTCGTCGAAGGGCCAGCACGCTGATCCACGCTGCGTCTACGTTCCACCGTCCACCGGCCAGACCTTCTTCTCCTTCCGGATAGCTTATGCAAGGTACCTCCTCTATTATATATATATAATATATATATATGTATACACTCAAAATATACATTATTTAATACACATATATACATAAAGGCAGAAAATAGCCTTGAGAAAGCAGTTAAATATCTCAAGCACCCATCGCAACGACCTTTCAGATGCGGCACGAAACCAGACATGCATGGTCAATTCTACGAAAATACCGTTGGTCGTTCAGTACGACAAGGATTTGCTCGAGGTCTGGGACGAAGCCAAACGCTTAAGATGCGAGTGGTTCAACGATTACGAGAAAACGGCGTCGAAACCTCCCATGGTCATCGCTGACCTTGATGTTATACAGCTGGATTTCCGAGGTATCCAGCGGATTTTCAAGAAAGCGCTAAGTGAAATTAAGCGGCGTGCCTGCGGCCTTTGCGGTTAGCCGCAGGAGTATGACATGCGTTTTAATTCTACTACCACCAGCCGCTTTATTATATACATAATCCGCATAATCGTGCATCGTCGAGTTAGCGTGCGATGTAATAATTGTTAATGGACGTTTTTTAGGTGACAACGTTGACTGTTGGATGAAATTCAGCATGGCAAGGGTCCCTGGGCACCTCCCGTCTCGGGGATCGTCCCACTTGGATCCACGCTCACGCTAGTCGTCGCCATTAACGATTATCGAGGTAACGATCACCGTGTGAACTTTCAAGGTACACTTGCGTCCCCGTCGTTGTCTCGACGAGTTAAACGCTAACGCGAATCTTCTTCCTTTTTGCAAGGTGAATTCGACATGAGAGTCAAATCATGCGTGGCGTCCGATGGGGGTGTCCACACGATACAGCTCAGCGACGAGTTTGGTTGCGTTTTGAGGCCCAAGATGATCAGTAGATTCCTCAAGGCCAGAGGATCCGACGATCGAGCCACCGTCATTACCTACGCCTTCTTCCATGCCTTCAAGTTTCCCGATGCCCTTAGCGTTCATATTAAATGCAAGGTATGCACCGAACCTCCCCAGTAATCCAATATATATAACACAGACTGATGCACTTGACACGATTCAGAGCGTATAGGTAGAACCTAAGAGTTCTCAACCACGAGAAGTGTCGATTTTTTGCACGGGACATTTTTCCAACATTTTTCGTTCAAAGTGGTCCTATATGTGAAAAAATTGCATCTCTTCAAGTTATGTGGGTTGATGGACTTTTACGTTCCAACTCTGGAGTGCCACAAGTGTCTCGTTATATATACAGATTATACTGTAATGTAAAATTGATTATTTCCTGCCACCAGGTGGAGATATGTCGAAATGGTTGTTTGGACCACTGTCAACTGAGCGGATCAGTCGAGCATTATATTCAAGAGCGTAAGGACCAATTGATCCAACCACAGTACCCGCAAAGCAGCAGCAGCAGTACTGCAAGTCCGGTTAGCCACGCGGTGGAAACGGACAATAACGGTGGCAGCGTAGTCGATAACGAAGACAACGATGGTTCTCTGTACGACGATATCATACAAAATGGGGACGAAATGACCTCGATTGGTAGCCAGTTCCTCGACATTCAAAAGTCCGTACCGAACGCCCAGGCACAGACGAGCAATCGGTTACCGGCCCCGGTCATGGAACAACACGATGAGAACGATAATAGGCCGGAAGGAATCGATGTTTCGCGCCCATTTTTGGTAACGCTCTACATAGTATATGTGATATCAGTACTCTCTGCAGTTAGAGAACGTCACCATTTTCTCATAAACTTTAATTCTTCGACAAGTAGATAATCTTCGATCGGCCATGTATAACAGAATAAATTATGCATTTGATTAGTAGACTAGGATAATTTAAATTAGCGAAGAAAATTATTTTACTTGCGCAAAATGGTGATATGCTCTCGCTGGAATGGGTAAACCTGATCCCCTAAAAATGCCTGAAGGTACAAATGAAATAAGACGTATATCTTCGTAATTATACATGTGTAATATAAGCGATTATCTTGGACGTTTTGAAATGAGCAATCGATCGTTGGCAGGATCCACCGAGAGTGACGAGATACGACGGCGAGCACGAACAGTTTCCTTATGGACCGAGGAAATTGGAGGAGGACGCGGTGACTCCGGTAACGCCATTAACCACCGGGAGTTCCAGGAGGAAGAGGTCGATGGTGGTATCGGATCGGAAAGTACGGAGTGCCGACGTCGGCGTAAGCGGCATCTACGAGGTTATATCCGAGGCCGACCTGGCTTTTAGTCCAGACACACACGCGGAAGCCGTGACCGTTTTCCAGGGAAGAATTCGCGAGGAGGGTCGTCTACGGCATCTGCTTGCCCATGCCAGGCTTCAGCGCCCTCTTCATCGTAGTTGCTCTATCCGCCGTAGTGTCGGCGCTGGTGGCAGGCGCCATGTTGCATCGTCTCCAGGTTCAACGCGAGGTGGCCAGTGGCAACAGGAAAAACGGAAGCGTCGTACAGACCACCAACGGTTGGCTCCCTTACGGACTTCTACGCGTTCGCTGTGCTTCTCGACCTCACCACGTTGATCAAATTCAAAAAACCACAGTCGTCACGAATAAACCCGAAAGAGGCTGATCCCAATCTCACCTTTGAACCCCTTTCCTTTCCAGGAAATCCCTACTATACTAGATCACCTTGAATTTTTCAATATTACTCGTTGCAATTCGGAATATTATAAACGGTGTTTTTATGTTGTTGTTTGTTGTTATTGTTGTCTTTATTATCGAACAAAAATGGCAGGAATTGTAATGGTGTTCTTTGGGTGAATGGGTGTGTATGTTTTAAGGAGGAAGAGTATATAGCTGAGTAATGATCATTGAGAAAGCTGGGTAAATTGGGAGAGAAAGAGACTATGTGCAATAGTACACTGTACAAAGTATAGTAAGCGCGTTAAAAATCGTACGAGGAAGAACGATAGTGACTAGGGAATAATTAGGGAGTGTAATTCCGATTCCTCTCGATGAAATCCGCTGGAATCCGTAATGGTTCTACGTGTATTTATGAAATGCTTCTGTATAAGCAAGAGAGCTCTCTATTTTACGCGTAGAGACTCGTGTCGCTTGACAAAAGACACCTAATTGCATATCATTAACACATAATTCTATAATTCTGAATCAGTACGATATCGCTTTGTGCGAAACTATTTTCAAATACGCTTTCTTTATATTCTTTCATACTTTCTTCTTCGGACGATTGTACGTAATATATAAGAGAAGAAAACAAGAATAAGATTTCGGAGATGGTGAAATAGCGATTTGGCCTAAACGTTACGTTATAAAATTAATATTAACTACAGTAACAGTACTAAGAGTAATATTTTTGAGAATTACGGAAGGGCAATTATCATATTCTTTTTATTCCTGTGACACTCTTTTGTATAAATATTTATTTATACTATAACTGACGTATGAAAATCACTGATCTTTTTGCTCACTTAGGAATATCACTGGCCTCTTTGGAAAAATGCTCTATAACGAAGTACATCCCCCTCCCCCTTTCCGATCCTTTCTTTTTTCAAACCCTTTCCTAACTCAGTCTCCTTGATCCTGGACAAGTATATACACATGTAAATGCTGTATCGCGCACAAGTATAGTACGCTATACCTGAACTGTCTCTGTATTGAACCGATCAGTAGTATAGTCTTCACTTCAAATTTTTACTCAAACCCATGAGGCTTGGAGAAAGTTCGAGTGTAATAACCGTACTATCTCGTTATCGCTTTTTCTTTTGTTTTTAAGGAGAACCCGTAGACAAATAGGAAAATATTATTATTATTTATGATTCTTAGATAACAAACTACTATCAGAATTGAATTAATTGCATTTCTGATATGCCGGAAATACGTAAAAAACAATCAGAGGTGTATAGAGCAATATATATATACTATATTCTTTAAGAAAAGAAGCTGTCGTTACTAAAGAAGAATATGTATATCTTTTATGGGCGCTATGTAACCACTGTATGTCTTATTTAATTTAAATATGTTTTATGTTTCTACACCTCGAACGCGTAACACGTTTGCTGAAATATTGTCTCGTGAAATTTTCATAGCGTGGGATACGACAGTGGCTATACGGCAAGTATTTATTGATATTAAATAATACATACAAATTGCCAGACGCTTTAGTATTTAAGTTTAGTATTTATCGCATAAGTATACCTGCGTGTACACGTGTAAAAAATAAAGTATTGTATACCTATGTTCAGTAACGATAATTTAGAAAGTATTGAAAATTATATAGTATATATAATATATGTAAGTGGAATTTAATAATTTAATTAACTAAAAATTGGTCGAAACTCGAAAGATGAATGATATTTTTGTCTTATCTAACATCATTATTTTTTCTTTTGCATTAATGATTAATTTTTATACTGTAAAAGAGGTCAAAAGTTTAATTTGACGCTATAATTGAATGTCTTTTTCTTCATTAACATAGATAAATGATTATGTCAATAAATGTATTTACATAGGATGGTGAAGAATTCCACCAAATATGAACTTTTCATTCCTATTTATTTTTTATTTGTTTTAGCAAATACAGCAGTACAGTCATCGCGTTGATAGTAATGGGTATATCACAGGTATTAATATTATCAAGCTCGTTATACAAGTGTTAATATTTTGTCGAATGACACAAAAGGTTAATAATTATTCTTCTTTTCGTAAAAATTCATAACAAAAATAAAGGATTAAATATATTTCATATTAAACAATTAGCACAAATTAAATTAACAAATAAGGTAGGTTAGATTTATGTTAGATTTATTGCATAATTTTTCATTGCAGCATAGTATACTATTATTGACTATCGCATTGCTTACAATTAACGCAATGCGTGCACGGTCATTCTCACAGACTGCTAATATAATTCGCAGCACACAATCCAGAAGTCTTAAAATTAATCTATTAGTAAGAGTACACACGATTACAGTTGTATAGACACAGTATAATAAGCTATAATAATCTATGATGTTACTGTTAAAAAATATTGTCTATTCGGTACATGATTCAGTTTACCCAGTCCAATCGATTTGTTCAATGTGGAAGTGAAGTCTGATATAATCAACTTACAAAATGACGAAGCGAGAGGTTCAACAAGATTTATTTTCTCATTACATATGCGGGATAATCAGAACACAGTACCCTATTACAAGCAATTTTGCAAAGTCTCTGAAAGAAAGCATGGGAAAACTCGGCAAATAAGGATAGCCAAAGTATTATTATGTTACAGTGATTATTACGTAATTAGGTGATTCAGGTGCAACAATTATCCTTATACTGCACGTAAAGTAAGTAAAACAATATTAATATGATATGCAGCTTTTTGTTATACTGGTACGATAAAATAATTAAGTATACTAGCAGACGTTACAAAGAATTGATTTACAATTATAAAAAATGCGTACATTATTGACTGTGTGTATTATATAAATAATAAAAATTTCTTTACGCTATCGTATGAAATAGCCTCTGAAATGAACAACAATCTCAATTTAATGACAAGTATTTTTACGGCGAGATAAAAATCGCAAATTCAATTATTTCAGTGGGAAAATCGAATTTGTAGTATATACAGGATACTCCTGTCACTTTTTAGGGTCAGGCTATCATGTTTTTACGTTCCACCTATAAAGGCTCGAGCATAACCTCCAACGGAACGAAACAAAGAACTATTCCTGCTTTATTATAACCTCACGGGAATGGCAACAGAGACAGCGGAATACTGTAATTGTATATTCTAGGTTTAAGAAATGGATTCTTTGCTTAAACGGTACTGTAGCCTCTACGACAATCTGTCGACACAATATCCTAAATAAATATTGAGAAATTGTCCAACATTTAAGGATCGTGCACAAAGCATCCACGGCGTAGCGAGGAAGAACAATATCGGAAGGGAGAAGAGAATCCCGAGATACGATAACATTGCGGCAGAAGCGCAGTGTCGAGATGCTCGAGTGTCAGTGTTTATTTTGAGTAAGACGGGTGAATGGGTGCGAGTTAATCGATCTATCGACGTGCAGTGTATACATACGATACACTAGAAGAGACCTGTAGTACACGCGAAGAAGAAACCATGGGAGGTTGGTTGGGCCTATAACCGTTGTTTACGAGTAGCGGAGGATGAAATGGGCACGTAGCCTAAGCATACTATATAAGAGGGGTGATAGGGGGTGGGGGGATCAAGCAATGAATAGGAATAAAAACGTCGTTGCAGCGGCGAACTCGATCCGCCTTGAATTGGGAAGGTGTCCGTCGCGTGACGAAACAATGTTTCCTCGTTTAAATTCCTTCCGGCGGTGGCGCGGCACTGATGGGAACCCGTTGGAACACATCGGCCCAGTCCCGGGGACGATCGACCGAAGAAACCGACCAACCGAAGATATAAGAAGATCGAAACGTCATTGTTCTCCAGCGGGGATCGCCGGTTTAACGAACGAGTCGAATAAATTCGTTGGGTCCTTTTTAAGAGTAAAAGCACGTTTTGGAGGAGGGCTTCTTGGGAGGAGGGTCGTTGCAGAAGGTTTTCTTGGATTTGTTGAAGGGCCTGAGGCGGATGCAGAGGTAGGTAGAGAGCACGCAAGAAGCGAGTAATACGCCGAGCAAAACGATAAGGGTAATGGCAAAGCCTGGTGTAGTCATGCAAATCATGCTAGAGCTGCTGGCGTTGTCGCTCCTCAGTGGGAAGACCATGGTAGGTGCGTTTGCTTGTTCCGGATTGGCCTCGTCGATGGAGAAGGTCAAGTCTCCGGTGGAGACCACGCGGATTATACGATTCACGCCGACTGCCTTCTGCGGTGGCGTCACATCTCGGGACTTCCGTCTCCTCTCGTCCCGGGGACGAGCCGCCGCAGCTTGGAGATACGCCTCCAGTGGCAGAGGGATCGACGGCAATCCGTAACCCGACGCATCGGGCACCACACCGGCGTGATGATGAAGATGGTTGGTCTCGAGGAGACCGGAAGTGGGACCATCGAGCAACGGCGAGGACTCCGAGCACTGCTCCGGACACTGATACCTGCAGATCTGTATGGTACACTGAAAGTGGACCTCCATGGAATCCGGGAACTTGAAAGCCTGGAAATGGGCATAGGAGAGGACCGACGCTGATGCTCCGAAATTCTTGATCTTCGTGAAGCGAGACATGAGCTTTGGCCTGGTGATACATCCCCTCTGATCCACCAACTGAATCGGTGCGCGTTTCCCCGTCGTGGGCCATACAGTTCCTCACGAGCATGTCGAACTTGGAATCGTCGTCCTTGATGGCCAGGACCATCGTCATGGTCTGACCGATCTTCTCCAATCCGGAAACCTCCGAAGCCCACGGTCCCTTGCCAACCTGTATCTGCATCCAGCAGCCCAACGTTGTCACCGGCAAAGTCCGCTCTCACCCACGTCGAGCATATCTACCGGGAAAGGTCTGAAGGTCACTGACTTCCTCGTAGAGATCGTGCCAGGTGCACCTGAGCTTCCTGGCCTGGTCCCAGACCTCCTGAACCTGAGGATCGTACTGTACAACGATGATGTTCTCGAAGTAAGTACCAGAGCCGGACTCGGCACCGTAACCATAGAGGCCATTCTCGGTATTTCCGGCAGTTCCACACGCGTGGATGCTGATCTCGAAATTCACCGATGTTCTCCCCAGTCCAGCAGGTAGGTGAAACGCAGTTTGACGTTGCTGTAGTGACCCTTGCTGAAGACGATACCGTAGAAACGGTTTGTCGAATCCCAGATAAACTTTCATCAGGTTCTTCTCGCACTTGACGTCCAGCGAGATGATTTTTGGCATGTCCGGTGTCAGAGCTGGCCATGGTTCAGCGCCCACGGCGGTGCTACCACTTCCGACCGTGTAAATCTTATCCATGGCTTCCGGTTGATTCTTGGTTACTGTTGCTACCGCTGCTGCGGCTGCCGCTGCTGCCGCCACGGATGCTGGTGGAGGGGGAGGTGGTCCGTGATAAGCCACGTTGTGATGGGCCTGGAATGGGCCAGTCCCATTCCTCCTCGACCTGGTGGAAGGGACAAAGGATGACCTCGGTGACCTCCTCCCCCCTGCTTATAGTGACTTCCACCCGATGCATCTTTCTCACCCAACGAGTCCAACGCCAGTTGATCCGAGCTACTCACGTCCGTCTCTTGCCTATTAAGCGCAGAGTTCTCGTTTCTCTGCTCCTCACCTGGAATCGCCTCGACCACCTCCACCTCTTCCGCCAGAGCCAGCTGAAAAATAATACAACCACTGATCAATTTGCCCGGCGAGACGAACCTCTGGCAAAGTACCGTAAATCGCAGGTGCTAAAATCAAGGCGTGGCTGGGGATACACATTTGCAACGTGCATCGCGGCGAGCGTGGGCAAAAGTGGTTTCGGCCATTTTTCGAAAGTGTCCCATAATCGGCCGCGTAACGTCCCATTTACTCCCGTTCACACGAGATACTCCCGGAAGCGCAGACCTCCCAGAATTCTCCCCCCTCTTACCCTCCGCGAGGCAATACTCGCACCACTTCCTTCTTATCGTGAGAAAATTGCGGAAAAATTGCTCACGGATGTCGCGATTTCACGATACGCACGGACATGCGTAAGATAATTTCGGTGCGCTTTTTATTTATTACGTTCCCCTTATGACTTATCGTGTGATGCGATTGATAGCGTAGTCCTATATATAAATATACTCCCCGACATCAAGAATACTTAATTACTATTACTATATATACGGGAGAGGGGAATTGGGTACGATGACAGACAGTCGGTTACCGGATAGACGCGTTCCACGGATATCTGCTAGACAAATGGCGCTATCTTGTGTCAAGGAAGGGTCGGGACGGATGCCCGAGACGAGACCAGTTTGAACTCCCGTCCCGACGCGTCGGTACGGGAGAAGGAGTGCACATTCCTTGCAAGTCGATACAGAAGCCTAAGGAGCGAGATAGAGAGATAGAGAGAGAGAGAGAGAGAGAGAGAGAGAGAGAGGGGGGGGCAGTGTGGGGTGGGGATGAGAGGGGGGGGGGAGAGACAAACTCGTTCGTCCATTCGACGAAGCAAGGAGACCAGTTTGAGACGGAGGATGGATGTGGAGGCACAGAAGGGATTCGTAGTTGATTACGTCACACGTGACCCTGAGGCATAAACGGGCCAGTCGTGTGTCGAGCGCGGGTCAATCGGCCAGCACCGAGAGTCGAGACCAACTGCCTTTAACCATCCCCCCCTTTCCGCCCATCTAGTTCCCACCCTCCGTCCCACTCCAAGCGACGATTGTGTCGGCGCGACACCCAGTCTCGTCACTGCGTCCCATAATTCGACGAAGGCCTACTGGGTCACTCGCCACTCATGAAATTCGATGACAACGTCTGCGACCAATGACGAACTGCATCCGCTCCAGCAACGGTAATTGCAACCGTCTACCTCTCCCTCTCTCTCTCTCTCTCTCTCCTCATTCTCATTTAAGCACAGTGTATACGAATAATCAACTTAACTTTATCTCCCCACCACTTTTGCCCTCCCAAATTTCCCCAATTTTCTTATCATCGTCGTACCAGTATTACGTACTATTTATCATCGCGCTATTGGCATTTTCTGCTCGGAGCTATTTCTTCCTATCTTAATTGCGCATCTAGTATCTGCTATCCAAACACGGTGTACGTGTGCCCGTTAGATTAGCTCCATTTATACGATTCAGTCATTGAAGCGTCCAAACGCGTCGATAATGATAGCGTAAATTCCCCCGAAGATAGATCAATTTCTCTGTCGAAGTTTTTCAAGGCGCCTGTCCATGTTTTTCTGAACGTAAAAATGATAAAGTATCGTTTTCCTGCATTTCTTTTCTCGCTCGATTCAGCGATTTAAGCGCGCACGCGTTTCTCCCAGTGGACACGAAGAAGCATCCTCGCTTCTTTTATTTCGAAAAGCAAACCTTGTTGGATGGTACTCGGGGACAACATCGTTTCTCAGTTTCTTCCCAAACGGGGAAAACGGGTACTGAATTATGTTGCGGGTATAACTGTTATAAAGTCGATGTTGCCCCAATCACTTTATCGCGTGGCTGTTCGCGGCGACGAAAGAAAGGAGAGAAGAACAGATCGGGAAGAATAAACACGATGAATTTGAATATTGCTTATATATATATATATATATATATACATGAAAATCCAGACAACTGACGAATCTAAGTATATATAATCGTATTTACTATACAGGGTGCCACTTAATTTGCCCTATAAACGAATAACTGCATTTATCCTCGTAACTATATATAAGAAATATAATTTTTTGTACAAGACCTTGAGTCTAAATTAAAACCAGTTTCGAAAAGTTCTTATGAGAAAAATTGGAATACTTTATATTTACGGAGACAAACCAAGTTTTTACATCCACCCTGATAAATCAAGCGATACACCCTGTAGAAATGGGAGAGGGATTCGTGCGAAAATCGAGTTACGTCGTTTCGCAAACGGTCTGGGCAGGGGACTGGACACGAAATCGTGTCAGAGGATGAGAATGGAGGGCGTAAAAGTTCGATTGTGGAACCGGTCGTTATGTTTGTGTAAGATTTTTGTGCGGCACCCTTGCAAGTGAGGAGAGTTGAGAGACGTTATAAAGGGGAATCAAAGAGAGGGAGAGGGTAAAAACGTTACTTGGGAGGCAGACGCGGATGAGCCGGATCGGAGCGTGCGCACCATTTCCAAGACATCGGACCCCCCTTCCCCTCGTAACATAGTCGCCCTTAGCTCTGGGTCAGAGCACTGGCTAACGGCATTGCAGACTCTTTGTACCCAGTCAGATATCTGGGTTATAATGTAGGTAATTACCCACGTTCCTACGTCGACTCCTTCCACGATCAACCAAATTTTCATCCTGCCCGATCGTATTGTATTCGCGCCATAAAACCGATAATCGACCATTCGGGCGATCCGAAAATTAGCCAGTTTATCACGTGACACTCTATATGGACCTTAACCCAGGAACCCATGCAGGGTCTATTCGGATTTTCACCTTCGAAATTACATTTCGACAGAAGTTTCATCCAGTCTACCAACTTACCCCCCTTAAACAGGAGACAGGCTAGGAATACCGTGTGTAAACGCATACCGTGTTGAGGTCCACGGTGAAACGCTCGAGGAACGACTGAAAGCAAGAAGAAAATTGTATTAAACAAAGCAGCAGATGTTGGTTCGCAATGAGCTCCATTCCCTCGATGAGAATCAGGTGGTGGTGCAATTATAAGGAGGAAATACTCCGGTGAGCTTATGATAAATGGCTATAGCGTTTAAACGGTGACAATAATATTGCAAGGAGAGAGGACAAACCTGTAATGAGAATTGCTGAAGAGGGAGCAGATGCTCCGTGTAACACCTGACGATGCGTTGGGTTGGCCAGGGATGCACAATGCTCTGTGATTAAGCGTCGCTGCGAATCTGCGATTACAGAAAAACTGAGTAACCTCTTAGCCACTGAAAGAGTCGCTATAGGCGTTGACCGTTAATCGTCATTGTGCTCTCTCTATATATATATATATATATATATATATGACTACGGATATATTCCGCCCGTATTTGATCGCCAATTATCGGACTCCTGTCCCAAATTCCTCCTCGGGGTCCGGCTTTTTGCGCCGTTGACTCCAAACATCTCGTTTTCTCGTATAGATCGTCCAGCTTCGGTATCTCGTGAGCAAATATGCGAATTTTCTAAAAAAACAAAAAAAATAAGAAACAACAATTCAACGCGAGACTGTGTTGGTTTTCAGCTTGACATTTTTTCCCACAGCTGCGAGGCACGCAAGGGGGTCGTCGCGTGCATTTGCCTCAAACGCGTTGGCTCGTCACGTGCGGGTACCTAGATTTTCCCCATTCCACTTCCACCTGGAAAGCAACAATCGGCGACATTCTTTCGCGTCGAACTTTGCCATTTTTCATCTCGCGTGTTTACATTGTTCCCCTTTCTAATACACGAGGACCAGAAAGATTGTGGAACTTGCTGGAAACGACTCGGATGTGACGATTGAACGGGCCTTTCGTTGTAACAGAATATATATTCATTTGATTCGTCCATGTGTGACCTTTGACCTATGACCCACACTGGAAAAATTCTTTTGTTCAATTACAACGACTGTCGTGGGTATATAAGTTTTTAACCCACTATTCTCTTTATAAATTCGCGTCTCGATTTAACAATTTTGCGTTGATGCTATAAATACCAGGTCGTTTCTTTCGCAATTGAATATAAATTTACGAACAACACAGTGTTTTGTTAGAAACTGTGGTCCCACTACCGCCGTTATAATTTAACGAACTACAATGCACTCGAACTGTACAACCCAGTAGCTTTTTCCATTGAGATACACAGGACGCATGACCAAGCAGTGTGTACAGCGTTACCAGCAAGTATTCCATAAATGTAGGCAAGTAGGTTTTGAAGGTTTGTCCTCGAGACAAACGCGGGCTTATCGTCACGGGCCACCTCGTCGCTTGCCCATTGCCAATAGTCGCGACGGTGTCCAATTTGCGCCGGAGATTCGATCGCGCAATATTCGCAGTTGCCCGGGGCGCCCCTCGAGAACGGCCAAAACCTGATCGTGCGCCGATCCCTCCTCGCTCGCTCACTTTTTTAGCCTCCCTGCGCGCAGACAATCCCGTACAGCGTCTCTCGTATTCCAGCTGGAAGCCACAGCTAATGCAGTGGTAATTTTTCGAATTCGGAAGGAGCCTATTGTTGTTGCTCGTTTGAAATTGGTGTACGTTTATATAAATATATATATATGCACTTACACGTAAAGGTGATCGCGATCGAGCCATAAATAATTCAACGAACATTTTCCTCTGATTAACATAATGGTGTCGATCGGAATGCCGTACGCGAGACGAGTGCGTTGGGCCGATATACAATCGAACAATATATACTGCGGGTAATTAGGTAATAACTTATTGCGAGGAAGGAGTCAATGAACTTGGCCAGAGCCGGCTCGCTCGGCAGTCGAGTCGACGCATACATTATTTAGCTATTGAGCTCTGTGATTCGTGTCATGATACACCCGCGACACCTGTTCCTCCACCTACATGCGGGGTCGTGGCTGAATAAAAATCACCGGCGGCTATATTTACCGCGCTAGCTCGCACGCACACTCGTGAGAGCAGAGTCGAGGATGTGGCTTGGTGCCAAATACATATAACGGTGCCGAACGTCTCGGGTAATTCCAACGTCAGGTATTCGCATAATGAGCGCGCCTACCTAATAATGACCTATATTTCGATACTCGGCCATTTCTTCGATTCCGCTCGATTCCACTCGAGTCCCACTCCAGCGTTCATTGTTCCCCTCTGGTGTAGAGTGCCATCCTATGTACATACGCAGAACCTGTGCTTTACCCAGTTTCTCTCTCTGTCCGTCTCTCTCGATAAATCCACGCTCGACCTCTCATTGTCCATATTTATTAAATGGCAAAATCAATCAGACGTGGCACGTGCGTCCCTCGTAATTTCATGCCTTACGAGTCTGATGAATTCGAGCGTAAAGCGAATTACCCAGCACTCTATATAACGAGCGATGCGATGTCTCCTTTACCGCGTATAAAGATGCCATTTCATTATCCGCCGAGCAAACGCGCGTATTACAAGCAATTTGCGGTCCTCTTAGGAACGTTATACGATGCCCGATAATTGACCACAAATTTTCTATAATTACTCGTATTTCTGTCAAAGCCACTTTTTACCTCCCGTTTCAATATTGACAAGGCTTATACAGCAGGGATATTATCGGAAGCTAGGTGAGAAGAAGCAAGGCTGATAAGGGAGCCAGGATTTAGTGGCCTGTAATTCGTCGGATCGAGTGTGGAAGGTGATTTTCCTAAATCAAGATGGAGACTAATTGGCAGTCGCTAGGATATCGCTATCGGTATACACGATAATAACTTGATTGCATTGGGAGAGACTCTCTCTCTCTCTCTCTCTTTCGTGTTCTCCACGAGGAGACTGCATCGTTTTCGTATATGTATAATAATAATAATAAAGATATAAACAAAAAAATTTAGATTTGTATAATGGAAAAGAAATATAAGCAACGAAGACGCTCTGAATCGTCGTATCGTGCGAGCGAAGAATACCTTGTCGAGGAGTGGTACAAGAGGAAGTTGGCGCAGGAAATGTCGAGATGCTACTTTGTTGGCTCCCTAGGGGGGCGGAAGTAGCGGCGGAGTAGGCGAGGCAGGAGCCACCGCAGGATCCACGTGAGAGACCAGTGGAGGATGGCCGAACTTCCAAAGGGAAATTGTCACGGCACCAAAATTTGCACAGTATTTCGAATGAACGTCACCGAGTTTGGAGATATTTTTACTCGGCTTGTCGAGCGATCGCTCTGAGCCGGAGGAGTCGCGTCCCGAGTCCGGTGGAAATGATCGGCGCGGTCCGCCAGTTGGAAGACACTTGGCGGCTCGGTTGCGGTTTAAGGTGCATGCGAGAACTCGTGGAGACGGAATGGAATACACCTGTCCGATATACAGAGTATACTACAAACGTGGCGGACCGCCCCCTGACCCAGACACGCGGTACAGTTATATAGGTCCCATCACTGCCGAGATATATCCTCGTTCGAGTTCGAACTACGTCGCCGCGGTCCTCGCGTTATTCGGGCTCCTGCTGTTGCTGCTGCTGATGCTGCTGCTGCTGCTCACGATGATCCCTCCTAACTCCCTTATCCCACCCCTCGCAAATCCCCACGGACATCCACCGCCACCTCCAGCGGAAACACCATCCTCTTTCCACCGCACACACCACTGTCCTGGTATACATTCACCGACTCGACTCATCAATTTTTGGCCCGTGCTTTTTAACCCACTCTGCCATGCCATTTCTTATCCTAACTTTAACTGGATCCAACTGGATCCCATATAGGTATATATACGTAAAACTCCCGTCATTTTTATCGCGCTGCATTCCCTACATTTTCTTATGCCACAATTTTTCATCTCTCGAAAAATTCATCCGATTAATTATACGATCAGCTTTGTTGCGAAGAGTTTTTTCGGGGGGGGGGGGTTATAGGATGTGGAATGGTCGTGTTAAAATGGAACGTTTGCGGTGTTTCCAGCCTCCGTTTACGGTGTGCGAACAAATGCTCCGACTGTTAACGCCACTCGCACGCGTCAGCACTATTTGGGTATTATACAACTGTGCGAATTCTTACCCGTAATAATTCTTGCAGCCATTTCAGGTCAAACAGTGAACGAGGACCTTCCACTGCAGTATTTTTCGCAAGTACTTTTATTTGCCGGTAAATAATATTCTAACGGCCTGAAAGATAATAAAATCCCTCGATCCACGATTTTTTCCCATATCCAGCGAGTAACAGAATTAAGTTTCCTCGCTTTTTCTGACTTTCGCCTGATTGACGATTCTTTCTGCAACCGCGTGCAATCGCTTCGGAATAATTGAATTTAATTAAATTTACAGAGATACAGCTCTGTCGTAAGAGAGAGAGAGAGAGAGAGAGAGAGAGAGAGAGAGAATTAAAACGGCAGTCTCTATTTCATTCGGAAGAGTAGAAAAAGAATTGTTGCGCCAGACACTGATCATTTCAGCCATCGGTGGATACAACCGAGTTAACAGACGAATTTTGTCGTTTACGAAGGTTTCGGGGTCAGCAATTTTAGCAGAATTTAAAAATCCTCGTGCACGGCTAAACGACAAATAAACTGCGTCCGTGACGCGTACCAGAAATGAATAAATCGACCGAGCGACCTTATTACATGCAGATCACTGATCTCGCAGCCTCGTAAATTTGTTTAACTACCCCGCCTTTGCTTACCGACTGACAATAAAAAATCGCCTCAGTTTTCTCTCTTGTAATCCCGTGCTCCTTGATTCTCTAAACAATTTATTCTTTCGGATAATTTAGTTCGTTACCAACGTGCCAATTTAACGTATGCGAAACATCTTCAGAATAGGGTCCCAGCTGAAAACCACATACCAAGTCTTGTTTTTCTGCAACCTATATACGCTACACGTATTCTTTACAGGCATTCATGTAAACGTTGAAACTCAGTAGTGGATAGGTTTTACACTTGATCGAGGAATATGAAAATTTAGTTACAACAGAATCATATGTTTATTCAAAATATACATGTCAACAATGATAACAAAATATATCGTCGTAATGGTCGTCTTCTGTAAAATCACTGGAATTACTTTACATAGAAAACAGGCTGTGAGAAGGATTTTAAAACCGAGGTAAAATTACAATAATTTTCGAAAATGTGAATTTTTAAGGAGAAGACGTCGCTCTTTTGCAATAATTGAATATCATGTAATATCAACATTACTTTATACAATACATGATTATTGATTCCTACGAGATCACAAAGAAACTTTTGTGCACGCCGTTGTCGGAATGACGTTTCATAGCTAAACGTTCTCGCTATTGCTGAAAAATATTTACATTTGCATTTACATAAAATACCTACATAGTGTTTATTCAATTCTTTTCTTCCATATTTACAATTCAGTTATGCGCATCAAATTCAATACAATGTATGAAATTTTCGTCGCGTTTTAATTATCCTTAATAAAATTTAATATATCGACAGGATATAACCATAGAGTATTTATCTATTTGTTTTAACTATTTCTCCCTTACACAAATTATCTCTTAATTCTTCTATAATTGACAAGTCGCGAAAATCCGCTCAACTTCTGATTTGTTAATAATTTCTTAATGTATTCAATTTCACCAAAGTCGTCAAATGAATAGGTATCCGCAAAAATCAGCAAGATTGTAAAATTTGCGAAAATACCATAGAAGTAATTTCATTGAGAAAAAAAAAATCCGATTACGAGAGAATAACACATCCCCAATTCACGTATTAAAATTTTCCAACTGAAAGATCCTTTTATGCTTTCGATGTATGAGTCCGTTTTTCAAAATATTGTAAGAGAAAATGAAAAAAATTATTATTATAAAATCGCGCAAATTCAATGTGATTTGTGCAATTATTTATTAGTTTTTTTGTTTTCTTATCGCTCTGCATCGAATCTTCTAACCAAATCTCACGTATAATTTCTTACACTTTTATACTTCATTTTTTACCAAGGTGCTCTTAGTTTATGAACATTTTTCTTAAAAAAACTTACTATACATTTTCTTTTAAGTTATCTAAAAAATAAATGTGCAGAATTTCCATAAAAAATGATTATATATATACAGGGTGTCTTGCGTAAGACGTCTCGGAGCATGGATACAAAACGACGCGTATCTCTTTAATTATAAGAGATATTCAATTTCTGTGTAGGACCTTTTTGAAAGCAAATAACAAGAGGTTTCAAAATGGTCGCATGAAAAAATGGAATATCTCTTATAGTTATAGAGATACGCGTCGTTTTGTATCCATGCTTGGGACGTCTTACGCAAAATACCCTGTATATATATATATATATATTGATATAAATACTGCTGAAAAGATAAATAGAAAAACTACAATGAATAATGCATCGATATTCACTGGGAAATTAATTCGACTCAATTCATTCGGCTGCATCGAGTTAATTGAGAGCTAAATCATTGCATTTAATTAATGAGTAGGTACATAAAAATGAATCGGCCTAAGCAAAGAGAAGATAAATAGGAACGCCTATCTAACTTATCATGAGATTTAGCGTTACGCAAGAGCGGAAGCTGGTAGGGAACTATGCTTTGGTTTGGTTTTGTTTAAAAAGACTTTGATGCAACCATTAAAATCTGCGCTAACTAGAACGTGACCCCCACAGCCTTTGGTTCGCTGCTCGACGACGGGATCGACCGGTGCCGTAGGTAAATTAGAGCTGGCAAGATTCTTCGAATCCTCCTGCTCCCTTGCCTCGATCTGCTTCATAATACTTTCGGGATTCGGACTGAATACCACACAAGTAACCACGGCGTTGTGCGCCTTGATGCCCTCCCAAAAATCATTCCTATCCCTGCGAGCACTTGAGAACTTGGAATAATCGTGGTGGGTCTTCCAAATGTAAATGCATTGGTTCTCCGAGCCGCTCACTATGTACTGACCATCGGGACTGAAGCTAGCCTTGATCTGACTGCTAATGTTCACGTAACCCTTGTACTTGCACGACACGTTCAAATCTCTAAGGTCGTACAATCTAATTCGGCTATCGTTCGATGTTACGAGAATCTTGTCCTCACCAGGCATCGGTTCTATACCACTGATTTTACGGCCTACCTTATTCTTACCTCTGGTCGATCTCACGTCAATCTGTGTATGGTATTTCAGCTGTTCGGTATAATAGAATATACATCGACCATCGTAGGAGCCAACAACCGCAAACATTCCGTCCTGACAGAAATTAGCAGCCGTTATTAGTTTCGTCTGACCGTCTATCTCGCTCCAGACAGCCACCTTTTTGTCGGGTATATTCCAAAGACGGAGTTTCCCGTCAAGCGAGCCAGAAAGGAAGTACCTATCGTCTCGTGGATGGAAGACAATAGCGGTCACAAAATCGATGTGCTGAAAGCAACAGAGGCACTCTTTTCTAGAGATATGCCAAAGTCGAACTGTCTTATCCATCGAAGAAGATAGTACAAAATAGTTTTTCGACCAGGAAACGTCAAGAAGATCTGAAGTATGTCCTGTGTAGGTACAGAAAGGCTTTGGCATGAAGGGGCTCTTTGTTCCTTCAACTTCGATCATTGCGCTGGCCAGTATATTTGGATCCTCCATTGATTGCTGGGAGACTAAAGATTCCTGGGAAGGAGTGGGACTTACTTTTTCAGCATTGTATTTCGTTCTCATATCTTGGAAGTAAGTGAAAGCATCTCTAAGGACCCAAATCCTTAAAACGCGATCCTGACCAGCAGTTGCAAGTAATCTGCCACAGGCGGAAAACTTCATGCACCATACTGGACCCACGTGCTCTCCGCTCAAGTCTTGAACATGTTGCAAGTTGCTAAATTCGTAGGGACCTTTATGACTGTTCGATGCTTTTAATTTTATATACTGCTGTTCTCCAGGGTAAACATCGTCAACAATATCCATAACGTCCTCTTTATGCCTTGCGTGAGAGACCTCCTGAGCTATTGATTTCGCCTTGTCCATAGTTTTCTTTACTGTTGATCCCAGGAATCTTTTAAGTTTTTGAGTCTTTTTCTTCACTCTGCCCACACTAACATCTTCATCCGGTGGAATGCTAGACATTTTGCTATCCACGCTTTCCTCGTCACTCTCCTTCTCTTTTTCTAGGCTGGTATTGCTTATGTATTCCGAAGTTAGCCTCATTATATGCAATGATAATGGATTTATGCACTGCGGTAACTTATCCTCCGCAATACTTAATGGCACTCGCTCTCCTGTATCCAAGTTCAACACTGTTACTTGCTCCAAAATTTCCTGTAATCAAATCTACGTCAAAATTCTGAAATAAAAAAAAATAACAGAATTAAGAATGTTATAACTATGCAAATTCAGATCACCATATCAGTGAGACGTTTTCCAGAATCCGTGCGCGTTCTCACGAACATATTGAGTTGCTTTACCATATCTTGATCTCCTGCAGATTTACGCCTTTCTTTCGAGCCTTGAAAACCCGGGCCCGCGATCTTATGAGGACCCAGTGAATAACGACCTATGCTGTTACTAGATATCGAGCTCATAGGACTGTTGTTGGATTTGTCACTTGATTGTACACTGAGAAGCTCAGCTTTCATCTTCTCAATTCTATCCAGCTCTTCGGCTGATGGTCCTTCTCCCTTTGACTTCGCCTCATCCTAAAATTATCATAAGTCAGCTTCATCCTATAGAGATAAATCTCATAGTAATAAAATTAATATGGATTCCTACTTGTGGTTTCACAACGTATTTTCCTTTTGTAGCTGATTTAATATCGAGTGAGTGCTCAAATTCCCTAGTAATTGATTCAATAGTACTCGCTGGACTTGGCAGTGGGGAAGCAGGTACTGCAGCTTCAACCGTGGAAGGCTAGAAACATGTTTTTTTATTGGTAAACTGTTTTCCAAGAAAGTATGTTTTATTGGTAAAAATAAAATTACTGCAAGCTCAGTGGGAGTTTGTGGCTTAGACTTCTTCTTTCGTCTTGGTGGAGCAACAGGCTTATCAAAGACTGTAGAATCATCTACCAGTTTTCCATTGTTCTTTGTACTTGCAATGACATCAGGTTCTTGAAGTATTACAGCCTTATTACTTTGCAAATCAGAATTATAATTTGATCTACCATTAGCAGAGGATTCCTGAGGAAGGTCCTCTGATATGATAAGGTTACTGGAAGCTTGCGACATCTTACCAGAGACAGTGTCCTCGTCTTTGCTGGGGAGACTAGCAATAGAGGACATCTGACTTTCACGAGTAAGAATTGCAGCTGGGGGACATTGGGATGCTCCAGGTGCAAGCACTGCTGATGCATTGTCCGATGTCCCGGCTAGAATTCTTCCAACGCGTCCTAAAGATGTCATACTTTGTAGACTAAGAGTGTCATGTTCTATAATTCTGAAAGGATGTGTGGTTTTGGAAGGAGTAGGGTATACACCTTCGATGGAAGAAGTTTGACTGTCTGGAGGGGAGCTATTAATTGGTATGTCATCATCTTCAGTTTGCATCCTTTGTCTAAGCTCACGGAACCTTTTTCTACCCACAATTTTATCATTGTTATTACCCTTTGATTCATCTTCCTAAAAAATAGATAAATTGTGAGTATTTTTTTCAAACATTTTTTAAATTCTCTGGAAAATATGTAAACAATATTTTTACAGATTTAACTTTATTTTCTAGTTCACTGGCATCTTTAGACTCAATAGTCGAAATAGGATCAACAGGCTTTGCAAAAACATCTTCCTCGATTGGCTGATTTATATTTGAAATATCTGCCTTCTGTTGACTCTCAAGTGATTCTCGTTGTCTGCTTTTGCTGAAAATAATTAAAAACATATAGCTTAGTATTTTTTATTTTAAATAAAAACATTGAAATGATCAAAAAATTAAAAGAAAGCAAAGAAATGATTGACTCAAGAAATGTTTTGTTTATAAATCATAACTTTAAATTAAAAATAATAAAAAACAATATTACTTAGATAGCGAAATTTATCGAATATATAATAAACATCGATTTTGTCTGTTATAACAGCCGGCCCTGAGAGCATGACTGCATACAATTGCGTGATTGACGCAAATACGCATTTCACCTCCCTCAAGGAAATGCCAAGAAAAACTAACCCCAAAACATGGAAAATATCTAAAAAGAAGCTTACAGTGATCCAAAAATTCACGGTTATCAATGAAAAAAAATATTTTTAGCGCTTATATAGAATTTTTTTATATTTAATGCAACCTTAAAATTCCGGTATAAAGGAGTTTAGTAAGATGGAATAGTGTAATAGTTATTAAGCAAAAAATGGATTGCTGCGGGAGTTACTTAATTATGGATCTAAAAATGATAATTCTGTACCGTGAAGGACGATGAAAAGTGTCGTCTTCTGCGTCGAAGAATTCCTCGGAATCGCTGCTTCCAGACATTGTCGTCTGCATTCACTAATGGCCAAGATGTATATCTCACCAGTCTGAGCATGTGTGCAGTCCTGTCAGTGTCAGTGAAGGTCGGGCATGCCGTAAATTAGCGAGATTAAAAAACCGTATGATAGACGAATCAAAGACATGATCGGCTTTTTAACTGATTGAATCACAATTCTTTGGACAACGGGAATGACGGGATGACGGTTATCCAAGAACGCAGTCGTGAACGTGAATTATACAAACGACACAGCGCTCCAAACCGAGCTAAGTTTGCTCAGCCTGTGGAGGCTGGCAACCTTGCCAAAATTGGACTAAAAGGAATAACCATCCACGAAATATCAACGAATTTCTAAATTACTTATAAACAAATTTTTTTATCAATTATATGTTATTAGATTCGTAATTATATTTTAATTTTGATCTTGCTTAAAAAGAACGCCGAAGCAAGCATCAGTGGTATCACTCAACCAGTCCAACTAAAAAGATACATTGGATAATGCCTGTAGATAATGCGAATCTTCCTTAAATTTATTATAATAAATTGGCGGGATAAAACATTCATGCAAGAAAAATAATAAATAACATGAATGTACGATTAATAATTCACTCTTTACAGAATTGGTTGAATCGCGGATATCATAATGACTCAGTAAGAGCAGATAAACCGTGAATGGTAATTTGGCGGTCTACAAGAAGTCTGTGATCTGCAGTTGCATGCCGCAGACTATCAAGAATGAAACTCTGCAAAAACTATGTAAAGAGAATCATGCACAGAATTATACGCAAGACTTTTATCTTCCTTTCTGCAGAGTTGAAATCAGTTGACGATTATATGTGAGGTAATTTTGTTTGAGACAGTTGAGACTGACTTGAGAGGTGCGACCGCGAACCACTGCGACTAGTGCTACTCATTGCTACTCAGTGCCACTCAGTCAGTGCTACTGATACTGATCTGATAGTAGTGATAGTTGATACTGATGCTAGTGCTACTGCAAATACTGCAATGTGATCAGCAGGGTTACATTGCAAAAATACCAGCCTCAAATTTCACCAATAAGAGAATAGCATTTGCCAATAAACCTCTCCGATTGGTCATGACGAATTTTGTGGTATCCAAATCAATCCAAATCGCGTTTCCTGACAGTTTTCCAAAAATGTAAAATATCGTACAAAAATTTTAGAAGCTGCTTTATTAGAGATTCCAAATTCTGAAAACAAATCGAAGAAACGTTCTTGCTTTGTTTTAGAATAATGTTTTACAAATTAAGGTTAGAAAGGTCGAAAAAGACGATGATGCCTGGTGCTGCCAAATAGATATTAAATTGGTAAGACTGCTTGCATTGGACAAATGAGGGTAGAGGATTATAAATGGGAGATCGGTGATTGGTCGGAAGTAGAAATGCAACCTCGAAATCGCCGCTCGCTAGCGGCTCGCTAACATGCCTGCTGCGAAGGAGGCGAGCCGTCACACAAAAGCAAGATGGAGGATCTCACAGTCGAAGTATGCGGCGAAAACGGAGCATATTATAAGGTTCGTTCTGTGAAAAGTATGGAAAAATTTAGCCCAGCGAGTATCGTCATCGTCCAGCTAACTATCGTCCACTTTTGGGTCTTCACTTAACGCCATCAGCGTTTGTACTTCGCGAATTTCCAATAGTCAAATGCTCGCGAGGTAACGCGGCTTCCTCGGACGCCATGTCTCGTTTGACAGGGCGTGATTTTCCCCACGATTCTCATCGCTCATCTCCATCGATTATCCCTAAAAAACCTGAAAATAACTTTTTCTATTGTAATACTTCTTTTTGTCATCTTTCTCCACATTTTGCTCTCCCTTGTAAAAACCAATTTCGTGTAACGCTGTTGATCTCTTGTCTTTCCATTTTACGACTAATAATTTCACATCCTCTATGTCGCTTTCTTTTAGGCCTTTGTCACTGATGTCTTTGACGATGAAGTTTTGGTACAGTTTGAAAATGAGTAAGTTGACCAATTTTTATTTATCTATGCTATTTTTCAATGCTCCATAGTTTTGTTTTATTCTTTATTCTTATGATAGTAATATAGAAATATCAATAGAAATATTACCCTTGCAAAACATTGCATCTCTTTCATTTGGCAAAAATAAAGATAGAGTTTGGAAGATATAAATTTCTATCCAACATTAGTATTAATCAAGGATATTTATGCCTTATGAATCATATCATTCTCGTGTAAAAGTCTTAGAAGCCTTAATTGGAGACTAATTTTTTAATAATTATTTTGCAATTTCTTATAGCTGGCAACCAGAGTCAAAGTTTCCATTTGCTCAAGTGCGTCTACCTCCGAAAGATGCTGCTAAAACAGAATTTCAAGAGAATCAGGAGATTGAAGTATTTTCTCGATCCAATGAGCAAGAAGCTTGGGGTTGGTGGAGAGCCATTATCAAAGTTAGTAGCTTCAAAATTTATATTATTTTTTTGACTTAATAAATTTTTAAGTCTGACTTTCTTTAATATCAACTATCTAATAGATGAGCAAAGGAGGTTTTGAAGTAGTCCAATATCTGGGTTGGGATCATACGTATACTGAAATAGTAGGAAACGAAAGAATAAGAGCAAAAAATCCTAATCCCCCTATTGATAAAAATACATTTCATAAGGTAGAACTTGAAATACCTGAAGAACTTAGGGAGTTGTAAGTAAAAATTATTTTTCTTAGAAGATATGCTCATGCTGGATAAATTGTTAATCAAATTTAATTTTTAGTGCAAAAATGGATAATGTTCACAAGGAATTTCAAAAAGCGATACAGGCTGCAGTGTGTCGATACTTACCTGAACGTGGAGTATTGCTGGCCATCTCCCGTAGTGAAATGATACATCGGCACAGTTCTATGCTCCGGGAAATGCATTTCCGAAACTTATCACAAAAGGTATAAAAATCATTTTAAAAGAAGTTTTTGTACATAAATGAAACAAGATATAATTAATTTAATTTCTGAATATCAATTTTGGCTTCCGCTAGGTAGCCATGCTTGAACATATTTGTCGCCGATGTTTCGCAATTTTTCCCAGTCTTTTAATTGTCCGACCGATTGACTATTACCACTAGCTAGCAAATTCATCGTGAACACTGCACTTAAGTATATGCAGATAGCCTGATTGAGACAACTCTCAATATGGAAGGTTCCTGAAATCCTAATAAACCAGATAGAAACATTTGCGAAACGTTGGAAAAATATGTTTGAACACAGTTACTATTTACAAATCAAAATAAATTTTTAATCAAGAATATTAAAACCTTAAAGTAATAAATTTTATATTTTTCCAGGTCTTATTGCTAAAACGAACAGAAGAAGCAGCAAGACAACTAGAAACAACCAAGCTTCAATCAATAGGAGGGTAAGTAGATAGAAAATTGTTCAACTCTTAAAAGTCGTGAAATTTATTACCTGCCCTCATCCACATACTGTCCTCGTTACCATCCTGTCTGTGGCTTGCACATTAATGGCAGGAAAATTTTAATTCACTTTGTCATTAACTGCTATATGTGTTGATTTTACTCAGTACTGGTAATAAAATTTCACAGCTATTTCATTTGAAATTCCTTCTTTTTGTATTAGTGGTTGCCTTATCGATATGCATAAAGCATTACGAAAAAAGAAACAGAAACTACTAATATTTTCCATATCTTATGTAGTAAATTGACTAACATTTCGTAAGATACTTTATGGTTGTACTTCTGCAATACTTCAATTTTTCTGCACACATCAGCATGCTTGTATAACAATGTTAAACAATAACTTCATTGTATTAAAAATCTGTCATACTAGCAATGTAAGCATGTCCATTAAAAAAATATATATGTATATACATACATCTATATTTTTTATTTAGAACCTCGTAAGTATTGATAACTAATCAGATTAGTTTTTGGTTTTTCTTTTTGAGAAGATGTAATAAAAAGAAAATCATAGGAAAAGCATAAAATTGAATGAATTTATTACTGAAAGTTATAAAAGAGCTGACAGACAGAATGGCAAGGGCATAAAAGATAGGGCCATCATGCAGCAAGTTGTCAATTTAGTTACACCAGAGTTTCTTTCTCATTTCAGCAAATTTAGATCTTCAAACTTTATATATCAGCGTGTCTCAGACTTTGAGGCAGGGGTGAGAACAAATTCAAGGTGAGATCACAGCAGCGTGGTTTAGATATAAGATAGCTTATTATATATTACAAATTAGTACACTGATGCATTTCTCGGATGGAAAATAATATTTCACACCCTACCTGTGCATGTGTCTCGGCGTTGTGTAGTTATAAAGTCACTGAAAAATGTTGCTTTACACTCATATAAAATATAAACATTATTTTTCCATTTTTTTTTTTTTTTTTTTTTTTTTTAAATAGATTATATTAACTAAAGATCACTGAACAAAAAATGCATTACGTTTAGATGGATTACTTTTTTTTTTATTATTATATTTTTTTTTATTATTATATTTTTTTTTTAATATTTCTTGTAGTTCTGCTTTATCCTGAAAATAGCAAAAAATCAACGTGTAGCTGTGATCGATTTCTTTCAGTTTTTAACAGTACCAAAAAATACAAAAATAACTCAGTTTACCTTTGCCTGCCAATGTTTGAGAAACACTGATATATTTCCACAATTTTGTATTTAAGCTTTTCAAATGGTGGCTCTATCATGGGAATTTTATTACAACCAACTTATTAATTAAAAATATTGATTATTTTGAAGGAAAACAATCATCAGTATTTTTTAAGCTACAGTAAAAGAATAATTGTACTCAACACCCTGCTCTAATTAACAAAATGTGAATTTTGCTGCATGCATATTCATTATTTTGATATGTTAACATCTTATCCCTGCCAAGATACAAGCCACTTACAGGCATTTTGGAGTAAACAAATATTGATCATTTGCTTTTTGTTGTTCGTATTAGCATTAGATCATTGTATTTAAATATGTATATACATACGATTAACAAAAATCTAACAATGTTAATCTCTTTCAATGTACTCATAAATCAAAATTACAACATAATTAAAGTGCACAGTTATTTTTTAAAGTAAATATAATGATAAAAATTAGCCGTGTAAGTAGCATTTAATACCTCAATTCCCCATTTCAAAATTTTCTTGGTATATAATGTTTTTAAATTTCAAACTGTGATTGTTATTTTGTTTTCTTTTAGGTACACGGATGAATTTAACGTTCGCGTAGATCTCATGGGTTTGGCAATTGGTGCTCATGGTGCAAATATACAGTTGGCAAGAAAAGTAGAGGGAATCACGAACATTGAACTAGAAGAGAATTCGTGCACATTTAAAATTTATGGAGAGGTATGTGCAAACCAAATTGAGAAAGCTCAATTGAACTGTAGGATTAATGTTATCAGTCTATTAATTTGTTTAGACACATGAGGCTGTAAAGAGAGCTCGCTCCATGCTCGAATACAGCGAGGAATCAATACAGGTTCCACGTGCGTTGGTAGGCAAAGTAATTGGGAAGAATGGACGTATAATTCAAGAAATTGTTGACAAAAGTGGAGTGGTAAGTACTATTTTGCTTATATATTTTAAAGTGGTAAGTTACTAATCAGAAGAAAATATTGCTTTTAAATTGAAACAAATTTTCACTCTATTCTGCTATTTATTAATTTTCATTTTCAGTTGATAATTCTACTTTTTAAATTTTATAATTGAAAATGTCAAATAACTGATTAAAATGATTAAATCTGCTTAATTCACAGGTGTATATATATAATTACACATATATGTATATATATATACACTCATACGTTCATTTTTTTCCGCAAATTTTTCTCTTTGCTAAAAGACCGTACATCCACGCCTAAAACATCTAACGATATTCGACACTTGAACGCCGTTTATCCTGAATCTTTTAATTATGATTGTCAAAAGCTGCATGATCCCTTGTGATATTTATAGTTGAAAATTCCTACCAATTTTTTTATTAAACAATCAACGGTTTCTTTGCAGATTATAAAAAATCAGTCTCTGGTAAGTAATTGATGAATTTCCTTTTATTATTTTTAACGTTATTTTTATGTTCTGCAAAGAAGGCCTTTTGCAATGAAAGATCAGTATTATCATGTGATAACTGAAAAGCAGCTTGGCTATCGATGCACGGTCTTAATAATTATTTTAGGGCAATTTTTTGTTTATTTAAATAAACCGAATTTTTAAATTTGGTTTCAATAAAGGAGATTTAGGTAGGCTGTGCTACTTTGAGATTGATGCTTTTCCAACCGCTTCATTGCTTTAAGTAGCAAGTCAGTCAAATCAGATGTATCGTTCAATTGAAAATGGAAGTTATAATTAGGGGTTACGTTGTTTGTGATATACGTGCATTCTTTGTTCTCGGTAGATTACATCTGGCTCGAGTGGGAATATACATACTGATAGAGTAAGTATACTACCTTATACTGTTTGCAATTTTATTTCATCTTGTTCATCAAAGTAAGCTTAATGAACATATAAAGTTTATGTTTCTCACCATGAACCACTCGGGCCAGCTTTACTTTCAGTCGTCAAATAAACTTTATATCAATGAAAGGAAAAAATCTGATAAATTAAATTAATTAAAAAAAAAAGAGATAATTGATTGGCATATTTTAAAATATCAAAACTATAATTCTTTAATGCTGTAGAAGAAATAAACCTAGCAAATAAATTTTTATTCAATAAAATAAACAAAATTTTGAGCCGAGAAGCTTAGATAAACTTTACAGACTTACCAATTCAATTGAAGGGAATGTCAATCACTGATGACTGATTATGTATGGTATGGATGGGAACTAGAAATATACAATGTTAAGGGATCCCTCTTACTCATCATATCGCAGAACGAGTATTAAGTACTAAACGGTCTTTCAGGTGCGGGTAAAAATAGAAGGCGACAACGAACCACAACCAACAATACCAAGAGAAGAAGGTCAAGTTCCTTTTGTGTTTGTTGGAACAGTTGAAAGCATTGCCAATGCGAAGGTTCTGTTAGAATATCATTTGGCACACTTAAAGGTATTTTTCAGAAAATAACTAAATACAGAGATGGTAAGCATACATATACTAAAAAGAGATGTTTGAAATTTTATACAGGAAGTAGAGAAGTTGCGGCAAGAAAAACTAGAAATTGATCAGAAGCTGAGAAGTATGCATGGGCCGCCTACGGGGCAGATTCCAAGCTTTCCTCCATCTAGAAGAGGTATGGTTGGTGGACCAGAAGAGGGTGGTGGAGGACGTGGGGGAAGGGGCGGACAGTCCAGGGGTAGAGGAAGGGGTAGGGCACCAACAAGACATAACGCAGGTAATACTAGCAAATTATTATAGAGATATTAAAACTCCTAAAGTTTAAAGTTGTATTATATTAATTAATCGCTTTGTCAGGTTTGCGTCGTGACGCTTTTGATGGAAATGATGATCGACCGCGAGATCTTCCACCACGGGGAGGTCACCAGCAGGGTGGAAATTCCGGATACATGGGTGGTAGACAGGGCCGTCCCCCAACAATCCGGAAGGACCGAAGAGACGAACGTCGTCGAACCACAGACGATGAGGATACTGTCCTGGATAGTCAAGACGTATCAAGCATTGATAGAGGTAGTCCCTAATCACCGTGAAGCTCAAAATGGCGCTTAATGATAGTCTTAACTTTTAGAGGGCCGAAGCGACCACATTAGTGGTCACTAGCATACGGATCATAAATATTACATGCGTAACTTTCACTTGAAAGAAAGTAATTTATATGGAAGAAGTCTTGCCCTCTAAATGTTAATATTATTATTAGAATCCTTAACACTGCACAGCAAAATTCAACCTTATCCTAAAGAGCAATTGTCGTACTAAAAAGTGATTTTCGCGATTGACATTGACATTAACCGTCGCAAGCACGCTACTAATTACTGTAACAAGTTTTCACAAATATGAGATTTTTGGTTGTGAGAAAGTAGAAATCGCGAATAGATTGTCACGGAAATTTGTGTATATGCGTTTGTGTATAGAGTCTGTATCAAGTGTGGAGGGTGGTCCTCGAGGAACGAGGCGAAGACGGATTCAGCGTTCGCGGTTTCGAAGTTCCACTCCAACAGAAATTCAAGGTAACTGACAATTGACATTTCTTTAGGAAGGATGAGTTTTGCGAAAACGTTAAAGGAACTTGAAATGAGTGAAAGAGGATTCAGTTCACCCGATGATTTAATGTGTATAAAAATTTGATAGTTATAATGTATGGGTTTGTTCAGGCAGTAATGCAGGACCGGTCGAGGCGTCAACAATAAGTAATAAAGAGGGTTCTCCTCCCAACGACGTAAATGTAACGAACAGCAGTTCCCAAGGACCCAAAGGCCAGCGAGAACAGCGGATTCGTCATCCGCGCATGCAGCAGAGCAATAAGCCTAAAGAAGCTCTGGTTAACGGTACCAGTGGCTAATCAACATTTCCCTTTACGATTCGCCACTATTACAACACTATACCTGATGAGAGCTATTAACATCCAGCACATACATGACGCATACCCACGCAAGGACTACACGGTTATATGAAACGCGACATGATTAGTCTACGCTCGTTGTTAAGACTGTTTGCTACCGATAAGAATACGACAATTGTTTAAGAAATCGTCATTCTCCTTAAACACATTTAAGGACATATATTAATATCCATGCATGGTTTAGTTAATGATAGCAATTACGCTATCATGTTTGATATAACGGATACATTCATTGGGAGGTGTAGTAGCAGCACAATTTGGTACGATGAATTTCCCTGATTGTGAAACTGTGCCTCATTTTTATACCGAGCTCTCCTCTAACTTATGTGACAGTGCCGCAGGGCGTATCTGAGTACGATACTTCCCTGACACCCGTTGATGCGTGTAATGATCCAATGTTAGTCTGGATACATATACGGCTCGTACGTCAATTACCAAATATGAAGTTTCACTCCAGATATGACGTAAAACGGCGCAGCTTACTATTTTGTCATAACTGATTACATGACATGCTCTGTGATTTTGTTGAGATTTTTCTTAAACGTTTTGGGCATTGGGAAAGCTTGTTTCTTTACTGTCTTTCGCGATACCTGAAATTTTTGTCATCGGTTATTAAGTTTGCATGTTGAAATTTTCAATTGTGGTTGCTTCTCGATTTACGACATATCGTTGGATGAACAGAACACGATCGGAAATGTGAAGTTTCCATTAATAGATTTAACAGTGGTAGGGCGGCAGCTGTAAAAAATCCTAACTCAAAGGTATTCCCAATGATGTTCCTTCTATTTACTTTACAATATTTGAGTTTTTGGTTTACAATTTATTAGTAGAGTTACTTAACAACACTAGATTTTTATGTTTCACTGCTGAGTGTTGATTAATAATACCTTGATAAATGCTTAAAAAGTCGACTTATTTTGATTATATTTAAAAGATCGTAAAAATAATACAGGTGTGCATAGAAAAGGTGGGATTTGATTTTCCAATGCGGTTTTTTTTTTTCATGATTAAACTCCTCTTTTTTTCTACTACAGTGTAAGACTACTATATCAAATGCTAGGATTTGATATATGACGTTCATTTCTGCATTGTTTCGCATAATGATTTAAAAGAAAGTAAACATATACTTAGTGATACCAATGTATGATGTGCCAGAGAAGAAATGATACATGTTTTACGATATCTAGCTGAAAATGCAGACTTAGAGCATACCTTTATTACTATAATACTACTTAGTCGAAATGTGAATGTCTGAACAAATAAATTAGCTTTACTATACTAAGCTATTAAATAGATACGATCGACTGTCTTAAATTAATTATAGACCGACTAATGTTCTGTCGGATATTAATTTAAAACAGTCATCTCTTCTTCCGGATATGACAACAACCAATCGGACGTGTCTTATATGGATTTTGCAAAAACTCACGGTGGTTGATGCAATATATTGACACCTAACAAAATAGCTGCCATATTATTTGAATATTATTATGGCAGCCAAAAAACTGAGATATCCCCCAACTTGCTTGTTTCAGATACATTTGTATTGATTGCAATTTGTGCATAATTTAAGAATAAAACATTTCTGTACATAGACTGGTCATTGACATGATCGAGATTACCTTTAGTAATCCTTGCTAATTCTGTAATCCTGCTCCTTGATATTCTCACATTAATTATCCTTAAAAAAATTAGTAGTATTTGTTATAATCTTATTCTCATCGAGCATTTGCCTGCATATTTAACAGAAGAGTTGAACCTATTGCTGAGTGTTAAAATGAAAGTGAAGATTAACTAATATGTCATGTTGGATATATTGGATCTGCTGTAACACCAGTAGAGGGATTTGACGTCGTTCGGGCGGTCGGAGTGAAATGATATACCCGTGTAATGTGAAAGTATCCAATTACGTAAAATGTTTCATGTATTCCTGTTGTGTGTTCCATGAATATCAAAAGTCC
>NW_027117109.1:0-36786 GCF_024137725.1 Prorops nasuta | reverse complement strand
CCCCTCCAACCAGCGGCTAAGTCCAACGCGGCGCATTGCTTTCGGCCGGCGGACGCAAACGCCTCGCTCGCGAGCCGACCCCTCCAACCAGCGGCTAAGTCCAACGCGGCGCATTGCTTTCGGCCGGCGGACGCGAAAGCCTCGCTCGCGAGCCGACCCGTCCAACCAGCGGCTAAGTCCAACGCGGCGCATTGCTTTCGGCCGACGGACCCGAACGCCTCGCTCGCGAGCCGACCCCTCCAACCAGCGGCTAAGTCCAACGCGGCGCATTGCTTTCGGCCGGCGGACGCAAACGCCTCGCTCGCGAGCCGACCCCTCCAACCAGCGGCTAAGTCCAACGCGGCGCATTGCTTTCGGCCGGCGGACGCGAAAGCCTCGCTCGCGAGCCGACCCCTCCAACCAGCGGCTAAGTCCAACGCGGCGCATTGCTTTCGGCCGGCGGACGCGAAAGCCTCGCTCGCGAGCCGACCCGTCCAACCAGCGGCTAAGTCCAACGCGGCGCATTGCTTTTGGCCGGCGGACGCGAACGCCTCGCTCGCGAGCCGACCCGTCCAACCAGCGGCTAAGTCCAACGCGGTGCATTGCTTTCGGCCGGCGGACGCGAACGCCTCGCTCGCGAGCCGACCCGTCCAAACAGCGGCTAAGTCCAACGCGGCGCATTGCTTTTGGCCGGCGGACCCGAACGCCTCGCTCGCGAGCCGACCCGTCCAACCAGCGGCTAAGTCCAACGCGGCGCATTGCTTTTGGCCGGCGGACCCGAACGCCTCGCTCGCGAGCCGACCCGTCCAACCAGCGGCTAAGTCCAACGCGGCGCATTGCTTTCGGCCGTCGGACCCGAACGCCTCGCTCGCGAGCCGACTCGTCCAAACAGCGGCTAAGTCCAACGCGGCGCATTGCTTTTGGCCGGCGGACGCGAACGCCTCGCTCGCGAGCCGACCCGTCCAACCAGCGGCTAAGTCCAACGCGGCGCATTGCTTTTGGCCGGCGGACGCGAATGCCTCGCTCGCGAGCCGACCCGTCCAACCAGCGGCTAAGTCCAACGCGGCGCGTTGCTTTTGGCCGGCGGACGCGAACGCCTCGCTCGCGAGCCGACCCCTCCAACCAGCGGCTAAGTCCAACGCGGCGCATTGCTTTCGGCCGTCGGACCCGAACGCCTCGCTCGCGAGCCGACCCGTCCAACCAGCGGCTAAGTCCAACGCGGCGCATTGCTTTCGGCCGTCGGACCCGAACGCCTCGCTCGCGAGCCGACCCGTCCAACCAGCGGCTAAGTCCAACGCGGCGCATTGCTTTTGGCCGGCGGACCCGAACGCTTCGCTCGCGAGCCGACCCGTCCAACCAGCGGCTAAGTCCAACGCGGCGCATTGCTTTCGGCCGTCGGACCCGAACGCCTCGCTCGCGAGCCGACCCGTCCAACCAGCGGCTAAGTCCAACGCGGCGCATTGCTTTTGGCCGGCGGACCCGAACGCCTCGCTCGCGAGCCGACCCGTCCAACCAGCGGCTAAGTCCAACGCGGCGCATTGCTTTCGGCCGTCGGACCCGAACGCCTCGCTCGCGAGCCGACCCGTCCAACCAGCGGCTAAGTCCAACGCGGCGCATTGCTTTTGGCCGGCGGACCCGAACGCCTCGCTCGCGAGCCGACCCGTCCAACCAGCGGCTAAGTCCAACGCGGCGCATTGCTTTCGGCCGTCGGACCCGAACGCCTCGCTCGCGAGCGACCCGTCCAACCAGCGGCTAAGTCCAACGCGGCGCATTGCTTTTGGCCGGCGGACGCGAACGCCTCGCTCGCGAGCCGACCCGTCCAACCAGCGGCTAAGTCCAACGCGGTGCATTGCTTTCGGCCGGCGGACGCGAACGCCTCGCTCGCGAGCCGACCCGTCCAAACAGCGGCTAAGTCCAACGCGGCGCATTGCTTTCGGCCGTCGGACCCGAACGCCTCGCTCGCGAGCCGACCCCTCCAACCAGCGGCTAAGTCCAACGCGGCGCATTGCTTTTGGCCGGCGGACGCGAACGCCTCGCTCGCGAGCCGACCCGTCCAACCAGCGGCTAAGTCCAACGCGGCGCATTGCTTTTGGCCGGCGGACGCGAATGCCTCGCTCGCGAGCCGACCCGTCCAACCAGCGGCTAAGTCCAACGCGGCGCGTTGCTTTTGGCCGGCGGACGCGAACGCCTCGCTCGCGAGCCGACCCCTCCAACCAGCGGCTAAGTCCAACGCGGCGCATTGCTTTCGGCCGTCGGACCCGAACGCCTCGCTCGCGAGCCGACCCGTCCAACCAGCGGCTAAGTCCAACGCGGCGCATTGCTTTCGGCCGTCGGACCCGAACGCCTCGCTCGCGAGCCGACCCGTCCAACCAGCGGCTAAGTCCAACGCGGCGCATTGCTTTTGGCCGGCGGACCCGAACGCTTCGCTCGCGAGCCGACCCGTCCAACCAGCGGCTAAGTCCAACGCGGCGCATTGCTTTCGGCCGTCGGACCCGAACGCCTCGCTCGCGAGCCGACCCGTCCAACCAGCGGCTAAGTCCAACGCGGCGCATTGCTTTTGGCCGGCGGACCCGAACGCCTCGCTCGCGAGCCGACCCGTCCAACCAGCGGCTAAGTCCAACGCGGCGCATTGCTTTCGGCCGTCGGACCCGAACGCCTCGCTCGCGAGCCGACCCGTCCAACCAGCGGCTAAGTCCAACGCGGCGCATTGCTTTTGGCCGGCGGACCCGAACGCCTCGCTCGCGAGCCGACCCGTCCAACCAGCGGCTAAGTCCAACGCGGCGCATTGCTTTCGGCCGTCGGACCCGAACGCCTCGCTCGCGAGCGACCCGTCCAACCAGCGGCTAAGTCCAACGCGGCGCATTGCTTTTGGCCGGCGGACGCGAACGCCTCGCTCGCGAGCCGACCCGTCCAACCAGCGGCTAAGTCCAACGCGGTGCATTGCTTTCGGCCGGCGGACGCAAACGCCTCGCTCGCGAGCCGACCCCTCCAACCAGCGGCTAAGTCCAACGCGGCGCATTGCTTTCGGCCGGCGGACGCAAACGCCTCGCTCGCGAGCCGACCCCTCCAACCAGCGGCTAAGTCCAACGCGGCGCATTGCTTTCGGCCGGCGGACGCGAAAGCCTCGCTCGCGAGCCGACCCGTCCAACCAGCGGCTAAGTCCAACGCGGCGCATTGCTTTCGGCCGACGGACCCGAACGCCTCGCTCGCGAGCCGACCCCTCCAACCAGCGGCTAAGTCCAACGCGGCGCATTGCTTTCGGCCGGCGGACGCGAAAGCCTCGCTCGCGAGCCGACCCGTCCAACCAGCGGCTAAGTCCAACGCGGCGCATTGCTTTCGGCCGGCGGACGCAAACGCCTCGCTCGCGAGCCGACCCCTCCAACCAGCGGCTAAGTCCAACGCGGCGCATTGCTTTCGGCCGGCGGACGCGAAAGCCTCGCTCGCGAGCCGACCCGTCCAACCAGCGGCTAAGTCCAACGCGGCGCATTGCTTTCGGCCGTCGGACCCGAACGCCTCGCTCGCGAGCCGACCCGTCCAACCAGCGGCTAAGTCCAACGCGGCGCATTGCTTTCGGCCGTCGGACCCGAACGCCTCGCTCGCGAGCCGACCCGTCCAACCAGCGGCTAAGTCCAACGCGGCGCATTGCTTTTGGCCGGCGGACCCGAACGCCTCGCTCGCGAGCCGACCCGTCCAACCAGCGGCTAAGTCCAACGCGGCGCATTGCTTTCGGCCGTCGGACCCGAACGCCTCGCTCGCGAGCCGACCCGTCCAACCAGCGGCTAAGTCCAACGCGGCGCATTGCTTTTGGCCGGCGGACGCGAAAGCCTCGCTCGCGAGCCGACCCCTCCAACCAGCGGCTAAGTCCAACGCGGCGCATTGCTTTCGGCCGGCGGACGCAAACGCCTCGCTCGCGAGCCGACCCCTCCAACCAGCGGCTAAGTCCAACGCGGCGCATTGCTTTCGGCCGGCGGACGCGAAAGCCTCGCTCGCGAGCCGACCCGTCCAACCAGCGGCTAAGTCCAACGCGGCGCATTGCTTTCGGCCGACGGACCCGAACGCCTCGCTCGCGAGCCGACCCCTCCAACCAGCGGCTAAGTCCAACGCGGCGCATTGCTTTCGGCCGGCGGACGCGAAAGCCTCGCTCGCGAGCCGACCCGTCCAACCAGCGGCTAAGTCCAACGCGGCGCATTGCTTTCGGCCGACGGACCCGAACGCCTCGCTCGCGAGCCGACCCCTCCAACCAGCGGCTAAGTCCAACGCGGCGCATTGCTTTCGGCCGGCGGACGCGAAAGCCTCGCTCGCGAGCCGACCCGTCCAACCAGCGGCTAAGTCCAACGCGGCGCATTGCTTTCGGCCGGCGGACGCAAACGCCTCGCTCGCGAGCCGACCCCTCCAACCAGCGGCTAAGTCCAACGCGGCGCATTGCTTTCGGCCGGCGGACGCGAAAGCCTCGCTCGCGAGCCGACCCGTCCAACCAGCGGCTAAGTCCAACGCGGCGCATTGCTTTCGGCCGTCGGACCCGAACGCCTCGCTCGCGAGCCGACTCGTCCAAACAGCGGCTAAGTCCAACGCGGCGCATTGCTTTTGGCCGGCGGACGCGAACGCCTCGCTCGCGAGCCGACCCGTCCAACCAGCGGCTAAGTCCAACGCGGCGCATTGCTTTTGGCCGGCGGACGCGAATGCCTCGCTCGCGAGCCGACCCGTCCAACCAGCGGCTAAGTCCAACGCGGCGCGTTGCTTTTGGCCGGCGGACGCGAACGCCTCGCTCGCGAGCCGACCCCTCCAACCAGCGGCTAAGTCCAACGCGGCGCATTGCTTTCGGCCGTCGGACCCGAACGCCTCGCTCGCGAGCCGACCCGTCCAACCAGCGGCTAAGTCCAACGCGGCGCATTGCTTTCGGCCGTCGGACCCGAACGCCTCGCTCGCGAGCCGACCCGTCCAACCAGCGGCTAAGTCCAACGCGGCGCATTGCTTTCGGCCGGCGGACGCAAACGCCTCGCTCGCGAGCCGACCCCTCCAACCAGCGGCTAAGTCCAACGCGGCGCATTGCTTTCGGCCGGCGGACGCGAAAGCCTCGCTCGCGAGCCGACCCGTCCAACCAGCGGCTAAGTCCAACGCGGCGCATTGCTTTCGGCCGGCGGACGCAAACGCCTCGCTCGCGAGCCGACCCCTCCAACCAGCGGCTAAGTCCAACGCGGCGCATTGCTTTCGGCCGGCGGACGCGAAAGCCTCGCTCGCGAGCCGACCCGTCCAACCAGCGGCTAAGTCCAACGCGGCGCATTGCTTTCGGCCGGCGGACGCAAACGCCTCGCTCGCGAGCCGACCCCTCCAACCAGCGGCTAAGTCCAACGCGGTGCATTGCTTTCGGCCGGCGGACGCGAACGCCTCGCTCGCGAGCCGACCCCTCCAACCAGCGGCTAAGTCCAACGCGGCGCATTGCTTTCGGCCGGCGGACGCGAAAGCCTCGCTCGCGAGCCGACCCGTCCAACCAGCGGCTAAGTCCAACGCGGCGCATTGCTTTCGGCCGACGGACCCGAACGCCTCGCTCGCGAGCCGACCCCTCCAACCAGCGGCTAAGTCCAACGCGGCGCATTGCTTTCGGCCGTCGGACCCGAACGCCTCGCTCGCGAGCCGACCCGTCCAACCAGCGGCTAAGTCCAACGCGGCGCATTGCTTTCGGCCGTCGGACCCGAACGCCTCGCTCGCGAGCCGACCCGTCCAACCAGCGGCTAAGTCCAACGCGGCGCATTGCTTTCGGCCGGCGGACGCAAACGCCTCGCTCGCGAGCCGACCCCTCCAACCAGCGGCTAAGTCCAACGCGGCGCATTGCTTTCGGCCGGCGGACGCGAAAGCCTCGCTCGCGAGCCGACCCGTCCAACCAGCGGCTAAGTCCAACGCGGCGCATTGCTTTCGGCCGGCGGACGCAAACGCCTCGCTCGCGAGCCGACCCCTCCAACCAGCGGCTAAGTCCAACGCGGCGCATTGCTTTCGGCCGGCGGACGCGAAAGCCTCGCTCGCGAGCCGACCCGTCCAACCAGCGGCTAAGTCCAACGCGGCGCATTGCTTTCGGCCGGCGGACGCGAAAGCCTCGCTCGCGAGCCGACCCGTCCAACCAGCGGCTAAGTCCAACGCGGCGCATTGCTTTCGGCCGGCGGACGCAAACGCCTCGCTCGCGAGCCGACCCCTCCAACCAGCGGCTAAGTCCAACGCGGCGCATTGCTTTCGGCCGGCGGACGCGAAAGCCTCGCTCGCGAGCCGACCCGTCCAACCAGCGGCTAAGTCCAACGCGGCGCATTGCTTTCGGCCGACGGACCCGAACGCCTCGCTCGCGAGCCGACCCCTCCAACCAGCGGCTAAGTCCAACGCGGCGCATTGCTTTCGGCCGGCGGACGCAAACGCCTCGCTCGCGAGCCGACCCCTCCAACCAGCGGCTAAGTCCAACGCGGCGCATTGCTTTCGGCCGGCGGACGCGAAAGCCTCGCTCGCGAGCCGACCCGTCCAACCAGCGGCTAAGTCCAACGCGGCGCATTGCTTTCGGCCGGCGGACGCAAACGCCTCGCTCGCGAGCCGACCCCTCCAACCAGCGGCTAAGTCCAACGCGGCGCATTGCTTTCGGCCGGCGGACGCGAAAGCCTCGCTCGCGAGCCGACCCGTCCAACCAGCGGCTAAGTCCAACGCGGCGCATTGCTTTCGGCCGGCGGACGCAAACGCCTCGCTCGCGAGCCGACCCCTCCAACCAGCGGCTAAGTCCAACGCGGTGCATTGCTTTCGGCCGGCGGACGCGAACGCCTCGCTCGCGAGCCGACCCGTCCAAACAGCGGCTAAGTCCAACGCGGCGCATTGCTTTTGGCCGGCGGACGCGAATGCCTCGCTCGCGAGCCGACCCGTCCAACCAGCGGCTAAGTCCAACGCGGCGCGTTGCTTTTGGCCGGCGGACGCGAACGCCTCGCTCGTGAGCCGACCCCTCCAACCAGCGGCTAAGTCCAACGCGGCGCATTGCTTTCGGCCGTCGGACCCGAACGCCTCGCTCGCGAGCCGACCCGTCCAACCAGCGGCTAAGTCCAACGCGGCGCATTGCTTTTGGCCGGCGGACCCGAACGCCTCGCTCGCGAGCCGACCCGTCCAACCAGCGGCTAAGTCCAACGCGGCGCATTGCTTTCGGCCGGCGGACCCGAACGCCTCGCTCGCGAGCCGACCCGTCCAACCAGCGGCTAAGTCCAACGCGGCGCATTGCTTTCGGCCGGCGGACGCAAACGCCTCGCTCGCGAGCCGACCCCTCCAACCAGCGGCTAAGTCCAACGCGGCGCATTGCTTTCGGCCGGCGGACGCGAAAGCCTCGCTCGCGAGCCGACCCGTCCAACCAGCGGCTAAGTCCAACGCGGCGCATTGCTTTCGGCCGGCGGACGCAAACGCCTCGCTCGCGAGCCGACCCCTCCAACCAGCGGCTAAGTCCAACGCGGCGCATTGCTTTCGGCCGGCGGACGCGAAAGCCTCGCTCGCGAGCCGACCCGTCCAACCAGCGGCTAAGTCCAACGCGGCGCATTGCTTTCGGCCGGCGGACGCAAACGCCTCGCTCGCGAGCCGACCCCTCCAACCAGCGGCTAAGTCCAACGCGGTGCATTGCTTTCGGCCGGCGGACGCGAACGCCTCGCTCGCGAGCCGACCCCTCCAACCAGCGGCTAAGTCCAACGCGGCGCATTGCTTTCGGCCGGCGGACGCGAAAGCCTCGCTCGCGAGCCGACCCGTCCAACCAGCGGCTAAGTCCAACGCGGCGCATTGCTTTCGGCCGACGGACCCGAACGCCTCGCTCGCGAGCCGACCCCTCCAACCAGCGGCTAAGTCCAACGCGGCGCATTGCTTTCGGCCGTCGGACCCGAACGCCTCGCTCGCGAGCCGACCCGTCCAACCAGCGGCTAAGTCCAACGCGGCGCATTGCTTTCGGCCGTCGGACCCGAACGCCTCGCTCGCGAGCCGACCCGTCCAACCAGCGGCTAAGTCCAACGCGGCGCATTGCTTTCGGCCGGCGGACGCAAACGCCTCGCTCGCGAGCCGACCCCTCCAACCAGCGGCTAAGTCCAACGCGGCGCATTGCTTTCGGCCGGCGGACGCGAAAGCCTCGCTCGCGAGCCGACCCGTCCAACCAGCGGCTAAGTCCAACGCGGCGCATTGCTTTCGGCCGGCGGACGCAAACGCCTCGCTCGCGAGCCGACCCCTCCAACCAGCGGCTAAGTCCAACGCGGCGCATTGCTTTCGGCCGGCGGACGCGAAAGCCTCGCTCGCGAGCCGACCCGTCCAACCAGCGGCTAAGTCCAACGCGGCGCATTGCTTTCGGCCGGCGGACGCGAAAGCCTCGCTCGCGAGCCGACCCGTCCAACCAGCGGCTAAGTCCAACGCGGCGCATTGCTTTCGGCCGGCGGACGCAAACGCCTCGCTCGCGAGCCGACCCCTCCAACCAGCGGCTAAGTCCAACGCGGCGCATTGCTTTCGGCCGGCGGACGCGAAAGCCTCGCTCGCGAGCCGACCCGTCCAACCAGCGGCTAAGTCCAACGCGGCGCATTGCTTTCGGCCGACGGACCCGAACGCCTCGCTCGCGAGCCGACCCCTCCAACCAGCGGCTAAGTCCAACGCGGCGCATTGCTTTCGGCCGGCGGACGCAAACGCCTCGCTCGCGAGCCGACCCCTCCAACCAGCGGCTAAGTCCAACGCGGCGCATTGCTTTCGGCCGGCGGACGCGAAAGCCTCGCTCGCGAGCCGACCCGTCCAACCAGCGGCTAAGTCCAACGCGGCGCATTGCTTTCGGCCGGCGGACGCAAACGCCTCGCTCGCGAGCCGACCCCTCCAACCAGCGGCTAAGTCCAACGCGGCGCATTGCTTTCGGCCGGCGGACGCGAAAGCCTCGCTCGCGAGCCGACCCGTCCAACCAGCGGCTAAGTCCAACGCGGCGCATTGCTTTCGGCCGGCGGACGCAAACGCCTCGCTCGCGAGCCGACCCCTCCAACCAGCGGCTAAGTCCAACGCGGTGCATTGCTTTCGGCCGGCGGACGCGAACGCCTCGCTCGCGAGCCGACCCGTCCAAACAGCGGCTAAGTCCAACGCGGCGCATTGCTTTTGGCCGGCGGACGCGAATGCCTCGCTCGCGAGCCGACCCGTCCAACCAGCGGCTAAGTCCAACGCGGCGCGTTGCTTTTGGCCGGCGGACGCGAACGCCTCGCTCGCGAGCCGACCCCTCCAACCAGCGGCTAAGTCCAACGCGGCGCATTGCTTTCGGCCGTCGGACCCGAACGCCTCGCTCGCGAGCCGACCCGTCCAACCAGCGGCTAAGTCCAACGCGGCGCATTGCTTTTGGCCGGCGGACCCGAACGCCTCGCTCGCGAGCCGACCCGTCCAACCAGCGGCTAAGTCCAACGCGGCGCATTGCTTTCGGCCGGCGGACCCGAACGCCTCGCTCGCGAGCCGACCCGTCCAACCAGCGGCTAAGTCCAACGCGGCGCATTGCTTTCGGCCGGCGGACGCAAACGCCTCGCTCGCGAGCCGACCCCTCCAACCAGCGGCTAAGTCCAACGCGGCGCATTGCTTTCGGCCGGCGGACCCGAACGCCTCGCTCGCGAGCCGACCCGTCCAACCAGCGGCTAAGTCCAACGCGGCGCGTTGCTTTTGGCCGGCGGACCCGAACGCCTCGCTCGCGAGCCGACCCGTCCAAACAGCGGCTAAGTCCAACGCGGCGCATTGCTTTTGGCCGGCGGACCCGAACGCCTCGCTCGCGAGCCGACCCGTCCAACCAGCGGCTAAGTCCAACGCGGCGCGTTGCTTTTGGCCGGCGGACCCGAACGCCTCGCTCGCGAGCCGACCCGTCCAACCAGCGGCTAAGTCCAACGCGGCGCATTGCTTTCGGCCGGCGGACGCAAACGCCTCGCTCGCGAGCCGACCCCTCCAACCAGCGGCTAAGTCCAACGCGGCGCATTGCTTTCGGCCGGCGGACGCGAAAGCCTCGCTCGCGAGCCGACCCGTCCAACCAGCGGCTAAGTCCAACGCGGTGCATTGCTTTCGGCCGGCGGACGCGAACGCCTCGCTCGCGAGCCGACCCGTCCAACCAGCGGCTAAGTCCAACGCGGCGCATTGCTTTCGGCCGTCGGACCCGAACGCCTCGCTCGCGAGCCGACCCGTCCAACCAGCGGCTAAGTCCAACGCGGCGCATTGCTTTTGGCCGGCGGACGCGAACGCCTCGCTCGCGAGCCGACCCGTCCAACCAGCGGCTAAGTCCAACGCGGTGCATTGCTTTCGGCCGGCGGACGCGAACGCCTCGCTCGCGAGCCGACCCGTCCAAACAGCGGCTAAGTCCAACGCGGCGCAATGCTTTTGGCCGGCGGACCCGAACGCCTCGCTCGCGAGCCGACCCGTCCAACCAGCGGCTAAGTCCAACGCGGTGCATTGCTTTCGGCCGGCGGACGCGAACGCCTCGCTCGCGAACCGACCCGTCCAAACAGCGGCTAAGTCCAACGCGGTGCATTGCTTTCGGCCGGCGGACGCGAACGCCTCGCTCGCGAGCCGACCCGTCCAAACAGCGGCTAAGTCCAACGCGGCGCATTGCTTTTGGCCGGCGGACCCGAACGCCTCGCTCGCGAGCCGACCCGTCCAACCAGCGGCTAAGTCCAACGCGGTGCATTGCTTTCGGCCGGCGGACCCGAACGCCTCGCTCGCGAGCCGACCCGTCCAACCAGCGGCTAAGTCCAACGCGGCGCATTGCTTTTGGCCGGCGGACCCGAACGCTTCGCTCGCGAGCCGACCCGTCCAAACAGCGGCTAAGTCCAACGCGGCGCATTGCTTTTGGCCGGCGGACCCGAACGCCTCGCTCGCGAGCCGACCCGTCCAACCAGCGGCTAAGTCCAACGCGGCGCGTTGCTTTTGGCCGGCGGACGCGAACGCCTCGCTCGCGAGCCGACCCCTCCAACCAGCGGCTAAGTCCAACGCGGCGCATTGCTTTCGGCCGTCGGACCCGAACGCCTCGCTCGCGAGCCGACCCGTCCAACCAGCGGCTAAGTCCAACGCGGCGCATTGCTTTTGGCCGGCGGACCCGAACGCTTCGCTCGCGAGCCGACCCGTCCAACCAGCGGCTAAGTCCAACGCGGCGCATTGCTTTCGGCCGTCGGACCCGAACGCCTCGCTCGCGAGCCGACCCGTCCAACCAGCGGCTAAGTCCAACGCGGCGCATTGCTTTTGGCCGGCGGACCCGAACGCCTCGCTCGCGAGCCGACCCGTCCAACCAGCGGCTAAGTCCAACGCGGCGCATTGCTTTCGGCCGTCGGACCCGAACGCCTCGCTCGCGAGCCGACTCGTCCAAACAGCGGCTAAGTCCAACGCGGCGCATTGCTTTTGGCCGGCGGACGCGAACGCCTCGCTCGCGAGCCGACCCGTCCAACCAGCGGCTAAGTCCAACGCGGCGCATTGCTTTTGGCCGGCGGACGCGAATGCCTCGCTCGCGAGCCGACCCGTCCAACCAGCGGCTAAGTCCAACGCGGCGCGTTGCTTTTGGCCGGCGGACGCGAACGCCTCGCTCGCGAGCCGACCCCTCCAACCAGCGGCTAAGTCCAACGCGGCGCATTGCTTTCGGCCGTCGGACCCGAACGCCTCGCTCGCGAGCCGACCCGTCCAACCAGCGGCTAAGTCCAACGCGGCGCATTGCTTTTGGCCGGCGGACCCGAACGCTTCGCTCGCGAGCCGACCCGTCCAAACAGCGGCTAAGTCCAACGCGGCGCATTGCTTTTGGCCGGCGGACCCGAACGCCTCGCTCGCGAGCCGACCCGTCCAACCAGCGGCTAAGTCCAACGCGGCGCGTTGCTTTTGGCCGGCGGACGCGAACGCCTCGCTCGCGAGCCGACCCCTCCAACCAGCGGCTAAGTCCAACGCGGCGCATTGCTTTCGGCCGTCGGACCCGAACGCCTCGCTCGCGAGCCGACCCGTCCAACCAGCGGCTAAGTCCAACGCGGCGCATTGCTTTTGGCCGGCGGACCCGAACGCTTCGCTCGCGAGCCGACCCGTCCAACCAGCGGCTAAGTCCAACGCGGCGCATTGCTTTCGGCCGTCGGACCCGAACGCCTCGCTCGCGAGCCGACCCGTCCAACCAGCGGCTAAGTCCAACGCGGCGCATTGCTTTTGGCCGGCGGACCCGAACGCCTCGCTCGCGAGCCGACCCGTCCAACCAGCGGCTAAGTCCAACGCGGCGCATTGCTTTCGGCCGTCGGACCCGAACGCCTCGCTCGCGAGCCGACCCGTCCAACCAGCGGCTAAGTCCAACGCGGCGCATTGCTTTTGGCCGGCGGACCCGAACGCCTCGCTCGCGAGCCGACCCGTCCAACCAGCGGCTAAGTCCAACGCGGCGCATTGCTTTCGGCCGGCGGACGCGAACGCCTCGCTCGCGAGCCGACCCGTCCAAACAGCGGCTAAGTCCAACGCGGCGCATTGCTTTTGGCCGGCGGACCCGAACGCCTCGCTCGCGAGCCGACCCGTCCAACCAGCGGCTAAGTCCAACGCGGCGCATTGCTTTCGGCAGTCGGACCCGAACGCCTCGCTCGCGAGCCGACCCGTCCAACCAGCGGCTAAGTCCAACGCGGCGCATTGCTTTTGGCCGGCGGACCCGAACGCCTCGCTCGCGAGCCGACCCGTCCAACCAGCGGCTAAGTCCAACGCGGCGCATTGCTTTCGGCCGTCGGACCCGAACGCCTCGCTCGCGAGCGACCCGTCCAACCAGCGGCTAAGTCCAACGCGGCGCATTGCTTTTGGCCGGCGGACGCGAACGCCTCGCTCGCGAGCCGACCCGTCCAACCAGCGGCTAAGTCCAACGCGGTGCATTGCTTTCGGCCGGCGGACGCGAACGCCTCGCTCGCGAGCCGACCCGTCCAAACAGCGGCTAAGTCCAACGCGGCGCATTGCTTTCGGCCGTCGGACCCGAACGCCTCGCTCGCGAGCCGACCCCTCCAACCAGCGGCTAAGTCCAACGCGGCGCATTGCTTTTGGCCGGCGGACGCGAACGCCTCGCTCGCGAGCCGACCCGTCCAACCAGCGGCTAAGTCCAACGCGGTGCATTGCTTTCGGCCGGCGGACGCGAACGCCTCGCTCGCGAGCCGACCCGTCCAACCAGCGGCTAAGTCCAACGCGGCGCATTGCTTTTGGCCGGCGGACCCGAACGCCTCGCTCGCGAGCCGACCCGTCCAACCAGCGGCTAAGTCCAACGCGGCGCATTGCTTTCGGCCGGCGGACGCAAACGCCTCGCTCGCGAGCCGACCCCTCCAACCAGCGGCTAAGTCCAACGCGGCGCATTGCTTTCGGCCGGCGGACGCGAAAGCCTCGCTCGCGAGCCGACCCGTCCAACCAGCGGCTAAGTCCAACGCGGTGCATTGCTTTCGGCCGGCGGACGCGAACGCCTCGCTCGCGAGCCGACCCGTCCAACCAGCGGCTAAGTCCAACGCGGCGCATTGCTTTCGGCCGTCGGACCCGAACGCCTCGCTCGCGAGCCGACCCGTCCAACCAGCGGCTAAGTCCAACGCGGCGCATTGCTTTCGGCCGTCGGACCCGAACGCCTCGCTCGCGAGCCGACCCGTCCAACCAGCGGCTAAGTCCAACGCGGCGCATTGCTTTTGGCCGGCGGACGCGAACGCCTCGCTCGCGAGCCGACCCGTCCAACCAGCGGCTAAGTCCAACGCGGTGCATTGCTTTCGGCCGGCGGACGCGAACGCCTCGCTCGCGAGCCGACCCGTCCAAACAGCGGCTAAGTCCAACGCGGCGCATTGCTTTTGGCCGGCGGACCCGAACGCCTCGCTCGCGAGCCGACCCGTCCAACCAGCGGCTAAGTCCAACGCGGTGCATTGCTTTCGGCCGGCGGACGCGAACGCCTCGCTCGCGAGCCGACCCGTCCAAACAGCGGCTAAGTCCAACGCGGCGCATTGCTTTTGGCCGGCGGACCCGAACGCCTCGCTCGCGAGCCGACCCGTCCAACCAGCGGCTAAGTCCAACGCGGCGCATTGCTTTCGGCCGTCGGACCCGAACGCCTCGCTCGCGAGCCGACCCGTCCAACCAGCGGCTAAGTCCAACGCGGCGCATTGCTTTTGGCCGGCGGACGCGAACGCCTCGCTCGCGAGCCGACCCGTCCAACCAGCGGCTAAGTCCAACGCGGTGCATTGCTTTCGGCCGGCGGACGCGAACGCCTCGCTCGCGAGCCGACCCGTCCAAACAGCGGATAAGTCCAACGCGGCGCATTGCTTTTGGCCGGCGGACCCGAACGCCTCGCTCGCGAGCCGACCCGTCCAACCAGCGGCTAAGTCCAACGCGGCGCATTGCTTTCGGCCGGCGGACGCAAACGCCTCGCTCGCGAGCCGACCCCTCCAACCAGCGGCTAAGTCCAACGCGGCGCATTGCTTTCGGCCGGCGGACGCGAAAGCCTCGCTCGCGAGCCGACCCGTCCAACCAGCGGCTAAGTCCAACGCGGTGCATTGCTTTCGGCCGGCGGACGCGAACGCCTCGCTCGCGAGCCGACCCCTCCAACCAGCGGCTAAGTCCAACGCGGCGCATTGCTTTCGGCCGTCGGACCCGAACGCCTCGCTCGCGAGCCGACCCGTCCAACCAGCGGCTAAGTCCAACGCGGCGCATTGCTTTTGGCCGGCTGACGCGAACGCCTCGCTCGCGAGCCGACCCGTCCAACCAGCGGCTAAGTCCAACGCGGCGCATTGCTTTTGGCCGGCGGACGCGAATGCCTCGCTCGCGAGCCGACCCGTCCAACCAGCGGCTAAGTCCAACGCGGCGCGTTGCTTTTGGCCGGCGGACGCGAACGCCTCGCTCGCGAGCCGACCCCTCCAACCAGCGGCTAAGTCCAACGCGGCGCATTGCTTTCGGCCGTCGGACCCGAACGCCTCGCTCGCGAGCCGACCCGTCCAACCAGCGGCTAAGTCCAACGCGGCGCATTGCTTTTGGCCGGCGGACCCGAACGCTTCGCTCGCGAGCCGACCCGTCCAACCAGCGGCTAAGTCCAACGCGGCGCATTGCTTTCGGCCGTCGGACCCGAACGCCTCGCTCGCGAGCCGACCCGTCCAACCAGCGGCTAAGTCCAACGCGGCGCATTGCTTTTGGCCGGCGGACCCGAACGCCTCGCTCGCGAGCCGACCCGTCCAACCAGCGGCTAAGTCCAACGCGGCGCATTGCTTTTGGCCGGCGGACGCGAATGCCTCGCTCGCGAGCCGACCCGTCCAACCAGCGGCTAAGTCCAACGCGGTGCATTGCTTTCGGCCGGCGGACGCGAACGCCTCGCTCGCGAGCCGACCCGTCCAACCAGCGGCTAAGTCCAACGCGGTGCATTGCTTTCGGCCGGCGGACGCGAACGCCTCGCTCGCGAGCCGACCCGTCCAAACAGCGGATAAGTCCAACGCGGCGCATTGCTTTTGGCCGGCGGACCCGAACGCCTCGCTCGCGAGCCGACCCGTCCAACCAGCGGCTAAGTCCAACGCGGTGCATTGCTTTCGGCCGGCGGACGCGAACGCCTCGCTCGCGAGCCGACCCGTCCAAACAGCGGCTAAGTCCAACGCGGCGCATTGCTTTTGGCCGGCGGACCCGAACGCCTCGCTCGCGAGCCGACCCGTCCAACCAGCGGCTAAGTCCAACGCGGCGCATTGCTTTCGGCCGTCGGACCCGAACGCCTCGCTCGCGAGCCGACCCGTCCAACCAGCGGCTAAGTCCAACGCGGCGCATTGCTTTTGGCCGGCGGACGCGAACGCCTCGCTCGCGAGCCGACCCGTCCAACCAGCGGCTAAGTCCAACGCGGTGCATTGCTTTCGGCCGGCGGACGCGAACGCCTCGCTCGCGAGCCGACCCGTCCAAACAGCGGATAAGTCCAACGCGGCGCATTGCTTTTGGCCGGCGGACCCGAACGCCTCGCTCGCGAGCCGACCCGTCCAACCAGCGGCTAAGTCCAACGCGGCGCATTGCTTTCGGCCGGCGGACGCAAACGCCTCGCTCGCGAGCCGACCCCTCCAACCAGCGGCTAAGTCCAACGCGGCGCATTGCTTTCGGCCGGCGGACGCGAAAGCCTCGCTCGCGAGCCGACCCGTCCAACCAGCGGCTAAGTCCAACGCGGTGCATTGCTTTCGGCCGGCGGACGCGAACGCCTCGCTCGCGAGCCGACCCCTCCAACCAGCGGCTAAGTCCAACGCGGCGCATTGCTTTCGGCCGTCGGACCCGAACGCCTCGCTCGCGAGCCGACCCGTCCAACCAGCGGCTAAGTCCAACGCGGCGCATTGCTTTTGGCCGGCTGACGCGAACGCCTCGCTCGCGAGCCGACCCGTCCAACCAGCGGCTAAGTCCAACGCGGCGCATTGCTTTTGGCCGGCGGACGCGAATGCCTCGCTCGCGAGCCGACCCGTCCAACCAGCGGCTAAGTCCAACGCGGCGCGTTGCTTTTGGCCGGCGGACGCGAACGCCTCGCTCGCGAGCCGACCCCTCCAACCAGCGGCTAAGTCCAACGCGGCGCATTGCTTTCGGCCGTCGGACCCGAACGCCTCGCTCGCGAGCCGACCCGTCCAACCAGCGGCTAAGTCCAACGCGGCGCATTGCTTTTGGCCGGCGGACCCGAACGCTTCGCTCGCGAGCCGACCCGTCCAACCAGCGGCTAAGTCCAACGCGGCGCATTGCTTTCGGCCGTCGGACCCGAACGCCTCGCTCGCGAGCCGACCCGTCCAACCAGCGGCTAAGTCCAACGCGGCGCATTGCTTTTGGCCGGCGGACCCGAACGCCTCGCTCGCGAGCCGACCCGTCCAACCAGCGGCTAAGTCCAACGCGGCGCATTGCTTTTGGCCGGCGGACGCGAATGCCTCGCTCGCGAGCCGACCCGTCCAACCAGCGGCTAAGTCCAACGCGGTGCATTGCTTTCGGCCGGCGGACGCGAACGCCTCGCTCGCGAGCCGACCCGTCCAAACAGCGGCTAAGTCCAACGCGGCGCATTGCTTTTGGCCGGCGGACCCGAACGCCTCGCTCGCGAGCCGACCCGTCCAACCAGCGGATAAGTCCAACGCGGTGCATTGCTTTCGGCCGGCGGACGCGAACGCCTCGCTCGCGAACCGACCCGTCCAAACAGCGGCTAAGTCCAACGCGGTGCATTGCTTTCGGCCGGCGGACGCGAACGCCTCGCTCGCGAGCCGACCCGTCCAAACAGCGGCTAAGTCCAACGCGGCGCATTGCTTTTGGCCGGCGGACCCGAACGCCTCGCTCGCGAGCCGACCCGTCCAACCAGCGGCTAAGTCCAACGCGGTGCATTGCTTTCGGCCGGCGGACCCGAACGCCTCGCTCGCGAGCCGACCCGTCCAACCAGCGGCTAAGTCCAACGCGGCGCATTGCTTTTGGCCGGCGGACCCGAACGCTTCGCTCGCGAGCCGACCCGTCCAAACAGCGGCTAAGTCCAACGCGGCGCATTGCTTTTGGCCGGCGGACCCGAACGCCTCGCTCGCGAGCCGACCCGTCCAACCAGCGGCTAAGTCCAACGCGGCGCGTTGCTTTTGGCCGGCGGACGCGAACGCCTCGCTCGCGAGCCGACCCCTCCAACCAGCGGCTAAGTCCAACGCGGCGCATTGCTTTCGGCCGTCGGACCCGAACGCCTCGCTCGCGAGCCGACCCGTCCAACCAGCGGCTAAGTCCAACGCGGCGCATTGCTTTTGGCCGGCGGACCCGAACGCTTCGCTCGCGAGCCGACCCGTCCAACCAGCGGCTAAGTCCAACGCGGCGCATTGCTTTCGGCCGTCGGACCCGAACGCCTCGCTCGCGAGCCGACCCGTCCAACCAGCGGCTAAGTCCAACGCGGCGCATTGCTTTTGGCCGGCGGACCCGAACGCCTCGCTCGCGAGCCGACCCGTCCAACCAGCGGCTAAGTCCAACGCGGCGCATTGCTTTCGGCCGTCGGACCCGAACGCCTCGCTCGCGAGCCGACTCGTCCAAACAGCGGCTAAGTCCAACGCGGCGCATTGCTTTTGGCCGGCGGACGCGAACGCCTCGCTCGCGAGCCGACCCGTCCAACCAGCGGCTAAGTCCAACGCGGCGCATTGCTTTTGGCCGGCGGACGCGAATGCCTCGCTCGCGAGCCGACCCGTCCAACCAGCGGCTAAGTCCAACGCGGCGCGTTGCTTTTGGCCGGCGGACGCGAACGCCTCGCTCGCGAGCCGACCCCTCCAACCAGCGGCTAAGTCCAACGCGGCGCATTGCTTTCGGCCGTCGGACCCGAACGCCTCGCTCGCGAGCCGACCCGTCCAACCAGCGGCTAAGTCCAACGCGGCGCATTGCTTTTGGCCGGCGGACCCGAACGCTTCGCTCGCGAGCCGACCCGTCCAAACAGCGGCTAAGTCCAACGCGGCGCATTGCTTTTGGCCGGCGGACCCGAACGCCTCGCTCGCGAGCCGACCCGTCCAACCAGCGGCTAAGTCCAACGCGGCGCGTTGCTTTTGGCCGGCGGACGCGAACGCCTCGCTCGCGAGCCGACCCCTCCAACCAGCGGCTAAGTCCAACGCGGCGCATTGCTTTCGGCCGTCGGACCCGAACGCCTCGCTCGCGAGCCGACCCGTCCAACCAGCGGCTAAGTCCAACGCGGCGCATTGCTTTCGGCCGTCGGACCCGAACGCCTCGCTCGCGAGCCGACCCGTCCAACCAGCGGCTAAGTCCAACGCGGCGCATTGCTTTTGGCCGGCGGACCCGAACGCCTCGCTCGCGAGCCGACCCGTCCAACCAGCGGCTAAGTCCAACGCGGCGCATTGCTTTCGGCCGGCGGACGCGAACGCCTCGCTCGCGAGCCGACCCGTCCAAACAGCGGCTAAGTCCAACGCGGCGCATTGCTTTTGGCCGGCGGACCCGAACGCCTCGCTCGCGAGCCGACCCGTCCAACCAGCGGCTAAGTCCAACGCGGCGCATTGCTTTCGGCCGTCGGACCCGAACGCCTCGCTCGCGAGCCGACCCGTCCAACCAGCGGCTAAGTCCAACGCGGCGCATTGCTTTTGGCCGGCGGACCCGAACGCCTCGCTCGCGAGCCGACCCGTCCAACCAGCGGCTAAGTCCAACGCGGCGCATTGCTTTCGGCCGTCGGACCCGAACGCCTCGCTCGCGAGCGACCCGTCCAACCAGCGGCTAAGTCCAACGCGGCGCATTGCTTTTGGCCGGCGGACGCGAACGCCTCGCTCGCGAGCCGACCCGTCCAACCAGCGGCTAAGTCCAACGCGGTGCATTGCTTTCGGCCGGCGGACGCGAACGCCTCGCTCGCGAGCCGACCCGTCCAAACAGCGGCTAAGTCCAACGCGGCGCATTGCTTTCGGCCGTCGGACCCGAACGCCTCGCTCGCGAGCCGACCCCTCCAACCAGCGGCTAAGTCCAACGCGGCGCATTGCTTTTGGCCGGCGGACGCGAACGCCTCGCTCGCGAGCCGACCCGTCCAACCAGCGGCTAAGTCCAACGCGGTGCATTGCTTTCGGCCGGCGGACGCGAACGCCTCGCTCGCGAGCCGACCCGTCCAACCAGCGGCTAAGTCCAACGCGGCGCATTGCTTTTGGCCGGCGGACCCGAACGCCTCGCTCGCGAGCCGACCCGTCCAACCAGCGGCTAAGTCCAACACGGCGCATTGCTTTCGGCCGGCGGACGCAAACGCCTCGCTCGCGAGCCGACCCCTCCAACCAGCGGCTAAGTCCAACGCGGCGCATTGCTTTCGGCCGGCGGACGCGAAAGCCTCGCTCGCGAGCCGACCCGTCCAACCAGCGGCTAAGTCCAACGCGGTGCATTGCTTTCGGCCGGCGGACGCGAACGCCTCGCTCGCGAGCCGACCCGTCCAACCAGCGGCTAAGTCCAACGCGGCGCATTGCTTTCGGCCGTCGGACCCGAACGCCTCGCTCGCGAGCCGACCCGTCCAACCAGCGGCTAAGTCCAACGCGGCGCATTGCTTTCGGCCGTCGGACCCGAACGCCTCGCTCGCGAGCCGACCCGTCCAACCAGCGGCTAAGTCCAACGCGGCGCATTGCTTTTGGCCGGCGGACGCGAACGCCTCGCTCGCGAGCCGACCCGTCCAACCAGCGGCTAAGTCCAACGCGGCGCATTGCTTTCGGCCGTCGGACCCGAACGCCTCGCTCGCGAGCCGACCCGTCCAACCAGCGGCTAAGTCCAACGCGGCGCATTGCTTTTGGCCGGCGGACCCGAACGCCTCGCTCGCGAGCCGACCCGTCCAACCAGCGGCTAAGTCCAACGCGGCGCATTGCTTTCGGCCGTCGGACCCGAACGCCTCGCTCGCGAGCGACCCGTCCAACCAGCGGCTAAGTCCAACGCGGCGCATTGCTTTTGGCCGGCGGACGCGAACGCCTCGCTCGCGAGCCGACCCGTCCAACCAGCGGCTAAGTCCAACGCGGTGCATTGCTTTCGGCCGGCGGACGCGAACGCCTCGCTCGCGAGCCGACCCGTCCAAACAGCGGCTAAGTCCAACGCGGCGCATTGCTTTCGGCCGTCGGACCCGAACGCCTCGCTCGCGAGCCGACCCCTCCAACCAGCGGCTAAGTCCAACGCGGCGCATTGCTTTTGGCCGGCGGACGCGAACGCCTCGCTCGCGAGCCGACCCGTCCAACCAGCGGCTAAGTCCAACGCGGTGCATTGCTTTCGGCCGGCGGACGCGAACGCCTCGCTCGCGAGCCGACCCGTCCAACCAGCGGCTAAGTCCAACGCGGCGCATTGCTTTTGGCCGGCGGACCCGAACGCCTCGCTCGCGAGCCGACCCGTCCAACCAGCGGCTAAGTCCAACACGGCGCATTGCTTTCGGCCGGCGGACGCAAACGCCTCGCTCGCGAGCCGACCCCTCCAACCAGCGGCTAAGTCCAACGCGGCGCATTGCTTTCGGCCGGCGGACGCGAAAGCCTCGCTCGCGAGCCGACCCGTCCAACCAGCGGCTAAGTCCAACGCGGTGCATTGCTTTCGGCCGGCGGACGCGAACGCCTCGCTCGCGAGCCGACCCGTCCAACCAGCGGCTAAGTCCAACGCGGCGCATTGCTTTCGGCCGTCGGACCCGAACGCCTCGCTCGCGAGCCGACCCGTCCAACCAGCGGCTAAGTCCAACGCGGCGCATTGCTTTCGGCCGTCGGACCCGAACGCCTCGCTCGCGAGCCGACCCGTCCAACCAGCGGCTAAGTCCAACGCGGCGCATTGCTTTTGGCCGGCGGACCCGAACGCCTCGCTCGCGAGCCGACCCGTCCAACCAGCGGCTAAGTCCAACGCGGCGCATTGCTTTCGGCCGTCGGACCCGAACGCCTCGCTCGCGAGCCGACTCGTCCAAACAGCGGCTAAGTCCAACGCGGCGCATTGCTTTTGGCCGGCGGACGCGAACGCCTCGCTCGCGAGCCGACCCGTCCAACCAGCGGCTAAGTCCAACGCGGCGCATTGCTTTTGGCCGGCGGACGCGAATGCCTCGCTCGCGAGCCGACCCGTCCAACCAGCGGCTAAGTCCAACGCGGCGCGTTGCTTTTGGCCGGCGGACGCGAACGCCTCGCTCGCGAGCCGACCCCTCCAACCAGCGGCTAAGTCCAACGCGGCGCATTGCTTTCGGCCGTCGGACCCGAACGCCTCGCTCGCGAGCCGACCCGTCCAACCAGCGGCTAAGTCCAACGCGGCGCATTGCTTTTGGCCGGCGGACCCGAACGCTTCGCTCGCGAGCCGACCCGTCCAAACAGCGGCTAAGTCCAACGCGGCGCATTGCTTTTGGCCGGCGGACCCGAACGCCTCGCTCGCGAGCCGACCCGTCCAACCAGCGGCTAAGTCCAACGCGGCGCGTTGCTTTTGGCCGGCGGACGCGAACGCCTCGCTCGCGAGCCGACCCCTCCAACCAGCGGCTAAGTCCAACGCGGCGCATTGCTTTCGGCCGTCGGACCCGAACGCCTCGCTCGCGAGCCGACCCGTCCAACCAGCGGCTAAGTCCAACGCGGCGCATTGCTTTTGGCCGGCGGACCCGAACGCTTCGCTCGCGAGCCGACCCGTCCAACCAGCGGCTAAGTCCAACGCGGCGCATTGCTTTCGGCCGTCGGACCCGAACGCCTCGCTCGCGAGCCGACCCGTCCAACCAGCGGCTAAGTCCAACGCGGCGCATTGCTTTTGGCCGGCGGACCCGAACGCCTCGCTCGCGAGCCGACCCGTCCAACCAGCGGCTAAGTCCAACGCGGCGCATTGCTTTCGGCCGTCGGACCCGAACGCCTCGCTCGCGAGCCGACCCGTCCAACCAGCGGCTAAGTCCAACGCGGCGCATTGCTTTTGGCCGGCGGACCCGAACGCCTCGCTCGCGAGCCGACCCGTCCAACCAGCGGCTAAGTCCAACGCGGCGCATTGCTTTCGGCCGGCGGACGCGAACGCCTCGCTCGCGAGCCGACCCGTCCAAACAGCGGCTAAGTCCAACGCGGCGCATTGCTTTTGGCCGGCGGACCCGAACGCCTCGCTCGCGAGCCGACCCGTCCAACCAGCGGCTAAGTCCAACGCGGCGCATTGCTTTCGGCCGTCGGACCCGAACGCCTCGCTCGCGAGCCGACCCGTCCAACCAGCGGCTAAGTCCAACGCGGCGCATTGCTTTTGGCCGGCGGACCCGAACGCCTCGCTCGCGAGCCGACCCGTCCAACCAGCGGCTAAGTCCAACGCGGCGCATTGCTTTCGGCCGTCGGACCCGAACGACTCGCTCGCGAGCGACCCGTCCAACCAGCGGCTAAGTCCAACGCGGCGCATTGCTTTTGGCCGGCGGACGCGAACGCCTCGCTCGCGAGCCGACCCGTCCAACCAGCGGCTAAGTCCAACGCGGTGCATTGCTTTCGGCCGGCGGACGCGAACGCCTCGCTCGCGAGCCGACCCGTCCAAACAGCGGCTAAGTCCAACGCGGCGCATTGCTTTCGGCCGTCGGACCCGAACGCCTCGCTCGCGAGCCGACCCCTCCAACCAGCGGCTAAGTCCAACGCGGCGCATTGCTTTTGGCCGGCGGACGCGAACGCCTCGCTCGCGAGCCGACCCGTCCAACCAGCGGCTAAGTCCAACGCGGTGCATTGCTTTCGGCCGGCGGACGCGAACGCCTCGCTCGCGAGCCGACCCGTCCAACCAGCGGCTAAGTCCAACGCGGCGCATTGCTTTTGGCCGGCGGACCCGAACGCCTCGCTCGCGAGCCGACCCGTCCAACCAGCGGCTAAGTCCAACGCGGCGCATTGCTTTCGGCCGGCGGACGCAAACGCCTCGCTCGCGAGCCGACCCCTCCAACCAGCGGCTAAGTCCAACGCGGCGCATTGCTTTCGGCCGGCGGACGCGAAAGCCTCGCTCGCGAGCCGACCCGTCCAACCAGCGGCTAAGTCCAACGCGGTGCATTGCTTTCGGCCGGCGGACGCGAACGCCTCGCTCGCGAGCCGACCCGTCCAACCAGCGGCTAAGTCCAACGCGGCGCATTGCTTTCGGCCGTCGGACCCGAACGCCTCGCTCGCGAGCCGACCCGTCCAACCAGCGGCTAAGTCCAACGCGGCGCATTGCTTTCGGCCGTCGGACCCGAACGCCTCGCTCGCGAGCCGACCCGTCCAACCAGCGGCTAAGTCCAACGCGGCGCATTGCTTTTGGCCGGCGGACGCGAACGCCTCGCTCGCGAGCCGACCCGTCCAACCAGCGGCTAAGTCCAACGCGGTGCATTGCTTTCGGCCGGCGGACGCGAACGCCTCGCTCGCGAGCCGACCCGTCCAAACAGCGGCTAAGTCCAACGCGGCGCATTGCTTTTGGCCGGCGGACCCGAACGCCTCGCTCGCGAGCCGACCCGTCCAACCAGCGGCTAAGTCCAACGCGGTGCATTGCTTTCGGCCGGCGGACGCGAACGCCTCGCTCGCGAGCCGACCCGTCCAAACAGCGGCTAAGTCCAACGCGGCGCATTGCTTTTGGCCGGCGGACCCGAACGCCTCGCTCGCGAGCCGACCCGTCCAACCAGCGGCTAAGTCCAACGCGGCGCATTGCTTTTGGCCGGCGGACCCGAACGCCTCGCTCGCGAGCCGACCCGTCCAACCAGCGGCTAAGTCCAACGCGGCGCATTGCTTTCGGCCGTCGGACCCGAACGCCTCGCTCGCGAGCCGACCCGTCCAACCAGCGGCTAAGTCCAACGCGGCGCATTGCTTTTGGCCGGCGGACGCGAACGCCTCGCTCGCGAGCCGACCCGTCCAACCAGCGGCTAAGTCCAACGCGGTGCATTGCTTTCGGCCGGCGGACGCGAACGCCTCGCTCGCGAGCCGACCCGTCCAAACAGCGGATAAGTCCAACGCGGCGCATTGCTTTTGGCCGGCGGACCCGAACGCCTCGCTCGCGAGCCGACCCGTCCAACCAGCGGCTAAGTCCAACGCGGCGCATTGCTTTCGGCCGGCGGACGCAAACGCCTCGCTCGCGAGCCGACCCCTCCAACCAGCGGCTAAGTCCAACGCGGCGCATTGCTTTCGGCCGGCGGACGCGAAAGCCTCGCTCGCGAGCCGACCCGTCCAACCAGCGGCTAAGTCCAACGCGGTGCATTGCTTTCGGCCGGCGGACGCGAACGCCTCGCTCGCGAGCCGACCCGTCCAACCAGCGGCTAAGTCCAACGCGGCGCATTGCTTTTGGCCGGCTGACGCGAACGCCTCGCTCGCGAGCCGACCCGTCCAACCAGCGGCTAAGTCCAACGCGGCGCATTGCTTTTGGCCGGCGGACGCGAATGCCTCGCTCGCGAGCCGACCCGTCCAACCAGCGGCTAAGTCCAACGCGGCGCGTTGCTTTTGGCCGGCGGACGCGAACGCCTCGCTCGCGAGCCGACCCCTCCAACCAGCGGCTAAGTCCAACGCGGCGCATTGCTTTCGGCCGTCGGACCCGAACGCCTCGCTCGCGAGCCGACCCGTCCAACCAGCGGCTAAGTCCAACGCGGCGCATTGCTTTTGGCCGGCGGACCCGAACGCTTCGCTCGCGAGCCGACCCGTCCAACCAGCGGCTAAGTCCAACGCGGCGCATTGCTTTCGGCCGTCGGACCCGAACGCCTCGCTCGCGAGCCGACCCGTCCAACCAGCGGCTAAGTCCAACGCGGCGCATTGCTTTTGGCCGGCGGACCCGAACGCCTCGCTCGCGAGCCGACCCGTCCAACCAGCGGCTAAGTCCAACGCGGCGCATTGCTTTCGGCCGTCGGACCCGAACGCCTCGCTCGCGAGCCGACCCGTCCAACCAGCGGCTAAGTCCAACGCGGCGCATTGCTTTTGGCCGGCGGACCCGAACGCCTCGCTCGCGAGCCGACCCGTCCAACCAGCGGCTAAGTCCAACGCGGCGCATTGCTTTCGGCCGTCGGACCCGAACGCCTCGCTCGCGAGCGACCCGTCCAACCAGCGGCTAAGTCCAACGCGGCGCATTGCTTTTGGCCGGCGGACGCGAACGCCTCGCTCGCGAGCCGACCCGTCCAACCAGCGGCTAAGTCCAACGCGGTGCATTGCTTTCGGCCGGCGGACGCGAACGCCTCGCTCGCGAGCCGACCCGTCCAAACAGCGGCTAAGTCCAACGCGGCGCATTGCTTTCGGCCGTCGGACCCGAACGCCTCGCTCGCGAGCCGACCCCTCCAACCAGCGGCTAAGTCCAACGCGGCGCATTGCTTTTGGCCGGCGGACGCGAACGCCTCGCTCGCGAGCCGACCCGTCCAACCAGCGGCTAAGTCCAACGCGGTGCATTGCTTTCGGCCGGCGGACGCGAACGCCTCGCTCGCGAGCCGACCCGTCCAACCAGCGGCTAAGTCCAACGCGGCGCATTGCTTTCGGCCGTCGGACCCGAACGCCTCGCTCGCGAGCGACCCGTCCAACCAGCGGCTAAGTCCAACGCGGCGCATTGCTTTTGGCCGGCGGACCCGAACGCCTCGCTCGCGAGCCGACCCGTCCAACCAGCGGCTAAGTCCAACGCGGTGCATTGCTTTCGGCCGGCGGACGCGAACGCCTCGCTCGCGAACCGACCCGTCCAAACAGCGGCTAAGTCCAACGCGGTGCATTGCTTTCGGCCGGCGGACGCGAACGCCTCGCTCGCGAGCCGACCCGTCCAAACAGCGGCTAAGTCCAACGCGGCGCATTGCTTTTGGCCGGCGGACCCGAACGCCTCGCTCGCGAGCCGACCCGTCCAACCAGCGGCTAAGTCCAACGCGGTGCATTGCTTTCGGCCGGCGGACCCGAACGCCTCGCTCGCGAGCCGACCCGTCCAACCAGCGGCTAAGTCCAACGCGGCGCATTGCTTTTGGCCGGCGGACCCGAACGCTTCGCTCGCGAGCCGACCCGTCCAAACAGCGGCTAAGTCCAACGCGGCGCATTGCTTTTGGCCGGCGGACCCGAACGCCTCGCTCGCGAGCCGACCCGTCCAACCAGCGGCTAAGTCCAACGCGGCGCGTTGCTTTTGGCCGGCGGACGCGAACGCCTCGCTCGCGAGCCGACCCCTCCAACCAGCGGCTAAGTCCAACGCGGCGCATTGCTTTCGGCCGTCGGACCCGAACGCCTCGCTCGCGAGCCGACCCGTCCAACCAGCGGCTAAGTCCAACGCGGCGCATTGCTTTTGGCCGGCGGACCCGAACGCTTCGCTCGCGAGCCGACCCGTCCAACCAGCGGCTAAGTCCAACGCGGCGCATTGCTTTTGGCCGGCGGACGCGAATGCCTCGCTCGCGAGCCGACCCGTCCAACCAGCGGCTAAGTCCAACGCGGCGCGTTGCTTTTGGCCGGCGGACGCGAACGCCTCGCTCGCGAGCCGACCCCTCCAACCAGCGGCTAAGTCCAACGCGGCGCATTGCTTTCGGCCGTCGGACCCGAACGCCTCGCTCGCGAGCCGACCCGTCCAACCAGCGGCTAAGTCCAACGCGGCGCATTGCTTTTGGCCGGCGGACCCGAACGCTTCGCTCGCGAGCCGACCCGTCCAAACAGCGGCTAAGTCCAACGCGGCGCATTGCTTTTGGCCGGCGGACCCGAACGCCTCGCTCGCGAGCCGACCCGTCCAACCAGCGGCTAAGTCCAACGCGGCGCGTTGCTTTTGGCCGGCGGACGCGAACGCCTCGCTCGCGAGCCGACCCCTCCAACCAGCGGCTAAGTCCAACGCGGCGCATTGCTTTCGGCCGTCGGACCCGAACGCCTCGCTCGCGAGCCGACCCGTCCAACCAGCGGCTAAGTCCAACGCGGCGCATTGCTTTTGGCCGGCGGACCCGAACGCTTCGCTCGCGAGCCGACCCGTCCAACCAGCGGCTAAGTCCAACGCGGCGCATTGCTTTCGGCCGTCGGACCCGAACGCCTCGCTCGCGAGCCGACCCGTCCAACCAGCGGCTAAGTCCAACGCGGCGCATTGCTTTTGGCCGGCGGACCCGAACGCCTCGCTCGCGAGCCGACCCGTCCAACCAGCGGCTAAGTCCAACGCGGCGCATTGCTTTCGGCCGTCGGACCCGAACGCCTCGCTCGCGAGCCGACCCGTCCAACCAGCGGCTAAGTCCAACGCGGCGCATTGCTTTTGGCCGGCGGACCCGAACGCCTCGCTCGCGAGCCGACCCGTCCAACCAGCGGCTAAGTCCAACGCGGCGCATTGCTTTCGGCCGGCGGACGCGAACGCCTCGCTCGCGAGCCGACCCGTCCAAACAGCGGCTAAGTCCAACGCGGCGCATTGCTTTTGGCCGGCGGACCCGAACGCCTCGCTCGCGAGCCGACCCGTCCAACCAGCGGCTAAGTCCAACGCGGCGCATTGCTTTCGGCCGTCGGACCCGAACGCCTCGCTCGCGAGCCGACCCGTCCAACCAGCGGCTAAGTCCAACGCGGCGCATTGCTTTTGGCCGGCGGACCCGAACGCCTCGCTCGCGAGCCGACCCGTCCAACCAGCGGCTAAGTCCAACGCGGCGCATTGCTTTCGGCCGTCGGACCCGAACGCCTCGCTCGCGAGCGACCCGTCCAACCAGCGGCTAAGTCCAACGCGGCGCATTGCTTTTGGCCGGCGGACGCGAACGCCTCGCTCGCGAGCCGACCCGTCCAACCAGCGGCTAAGTCCAACGCGGTGCATTGCTTTCGGCCGGCGGACGCGAACGCCTCGCTCGCGAGCCGACCCGTCCAAACAGCGGCTAAGTCCAACGCGGCGCATTGCTTTCGGCCGTCGGACCCGAACGCCTCGCTCGCGAGCCGACCCCTCCAACCAGCGGCTAAGTCCAACGCGGCGCATTGCTTTTGGCCGGCGGACGCGAACGCCTCGCTCGCGAGCCGACCCGTCCAACCAGCGGCTAAGTCCAACGCGGTGCATTGCTTTCGGCCGGCGGACGCGAACGCCTCGCTCGCGAGCCGACCCGTCCAACCAGCGGCTAAGTCCAACGCGGCGCATTGCTTTTGGCCGGCGGACCCGAACGCCTCGCTCGCGAGCCGACCCGTCCAACCAGCGGCTAAGTCCAACGCGGCGCATTGCTTTCGGCCGGCGGACGCAAACGCCTCGCTCGCGAGCCGACCCCTCCAACCAGCGGCTAAGTCCAACGCGGCGCATTGCTTTCGGCCGGCGGACGCGAAAGCCTCGCTCGCGAGCCGACCCGTCCAACCAGCGGCTAAGTCCAACGCGGTGCATTGCTTTCGGCCGGCGGACGCGAACGCCTCGCTCGCGAGCCGACCCGTCCAACCAGCGGCTAAGTCCAACGCGGCGCATTGCTTTCGGCCGTCGGACCCGAACGCCTCGCTCGCGAGCCGACCCGTCCAACCAGCGGCTAAGTCCAACGCGGCGCATTGCTTTCGGCCGTCGGACCCGAACGCCTCGCTCGCGAGCCGACCCGTCCAACCAGCGGCTAAGTCCAACGCGGCGCATTGCTTTTGGCCGGCGGACGCGAACGCCTCGCTCGCGAGCCGACCCGTCCAACCAGCGGCTAAGTCCAACGCGGTGCATTGCTTTCGGCCGGCGGACGCGAACGCCTCGCTCGCGAGCCGACCCGTCCAAACAGCGGCTAAGTCCAACGCGGCGCATTGCTTTTGGCCGGCGGACCCGAACGCCTCGCTCGCGAGCCGACCCGTCCAACCAGCGGCTAAGTCCAACGCGGTGCATTGCTTTCGGCCGGCGGACGCGAACGCCTCGCTCGCGAGCCGACCCGTCCAAACAGCGGCTAAGTCCAACGCGGCGCATTGCTTTTGGCCGGCGGACCCGAACGCCTCGCTCGCGAGCCGACCCGTCCAACCAGCGGCTAAGTCCAACGCGGCGCATTGCTTTTGGCCGGCGGACCCGAACGCCTCGCTCGCGAGCCGACCCGTCCAACCAGCGGCTAAGTCCAACGCGGCGCATTGCTTTCGGCCGTCGGACCCGAACGCCTCGCTCGCGAGCCGACCCGTCCAACCAGCGGCTAAGTCCAACGCGGCGCATTGCTTTTGGCCGGCGGACGCGAACGCCTCGCTCGCGAGCCGACCCGTCCAACCAGCGGCTAAGTCCAACGCGGTGCATTGCTTTCGGCCGGCGGACGCGAACGCCTCGCTCGCGAGCCGACCCGTCCAAACAGCGGATAAGTCCAACGCGGCGCATTGCTTTTGGCCGGCGGACCCGAACGCCTCGCTCGCGAGCCGACCCGTCCAACCAGCGGCTAAGTCCAACGCGGCGCATTGCTTTCGGCCGGCGGACGCAAACGCCTCGCTCGCGAGCCGACCCCTCCAACCAGCGGCTAAGTCCAACGCGGCGCATTGCTTTCGGCCGGCGGACGCGAAAGCCTCGCTCGCGAGCCGACCCGTCCAACCAGCGGCTAAGTCCAACGCGGTGCATTGCTTTCGGCCGGCGGACGCGAACGCCTCGCTCGCGAGCCGACCCGTCCAACCAGCGGCTAAGTCCAACGCGGCGCATTGCTTTTGGCCGGCTGACGCGAACGCCTCGCTCGCGAGCCGACCCGTCCAACCAGCGGCTAAGTCCAACGCGGCGCATTGCTTTTGGCCGGCGGACGCGAATGCCTCGCTCGCGAGCCGACCCGTCCAACCAGCGGCTAAGTCCAACGCGGCGCGTTGCTTTTGGCCGGCGGACGCGAACGCCTCGCTCGCGAGCCGACCCCTCCAACCAGCGGCTAAGTCCAACGCGGCGCATTGCTTTCGGCCGTCGGACCCGAACGCCTCGCTCGCGAGCCGACCCGTCCAACCAGCGGCTAAGTCCAACGCGGCGCATTGCTTTTGGCCGGCGGACCCGAACGCTTCGCTCGCGAGCCGACCCGTCCAACCAGCGGCTAAGTCCAACGCGGCGCATTGCTTTCGGCCGTCGGACCCGAACGCCTCGCTCGCGAGCCGACCCGTCCAACCAGCGGCTAAGTCCAACGCGGCGCATTGCTTTTGGCCGGCGGACCCGAACGCCTCGCTCGCGAGCCGACCCGTCCAACCAGCGGCTAAGTCCAACGCGGCGCATTGCTTTCGGCCGTCGGACCCGAACGCCTCGCTCGCGAGCCGACCCGTCCAACCAGCGGCTAAGTCCAACGCGGCGCATTGCTTTTGGCCGGCGGACCCGAACGCCTCGCTCGCGAGCCGACCCGTCCAACCAGCGGCTAAGTCCAACGCGGCGCATTGCTTTCGGCCGTCGGACCCGAACGCCTCGCTCGCGAGCGACCCGTCCAACCAGCGGCTAAGTCCAACGCGGCGCATTGCTTTTGGCCGGCGGACGCGAACGCCTCGCTCGCGAGCCGACCCGTCCAACCAGCGGCTAAGTCCAACGCGGTGCATTGCTTTCGGCCGGCGGACGCGAACGCCTCGCTCGCGAGCCGACCCGTCCAAACAGCGGCTAAGTCCAACGCGGCGCATTGCTTTCGGCCGTCGGACCCGAACGCCTCGCTCGCGAGCCGACCCCTCCAACCAGCGGCTAAGTCCAACGCGGCGCATTGCTTTTGGCCGGCGGACGCGAACGCCTCGCTCGCGAGCCGACCCGTCCAACCAGCGGCTAAGTCCAACGCGGTGCATTGCTTTCGGCCGGCGGACGCGAACGCCTCGCTCGCGAGCCGACCCCTCCAACCAGCGGCTAAGTCCAACGCGGCGCATTGCTTTCGGCCGGCGGACGCGAAAGCCTCGCTCGCGAGCCGACCCGTCCAACCAGCGGCTAAGTCCAACGCGGTGCATTGCTTTCGGCCGGCGGACGCGAACGCCTCGCTCGCGAGCCGACCCGTCCAACCAGCGGCTAAGTCCAACGCGGCGCATTGCTTTCGGCCGTCGGACCCGAACGCCTCGCTCGCGAGCCGACCCGTCCAACCAGCGGCTAAGTCCAACGCGGCGCATTGCTTTCGGCCGTCGGACCCGAACGCCTCGCTCGCGAGCCGACCCGTCCAACCAGCGGCTAAGTCCAACGCGGCGCATTGCTTTTGGCCGGCGGACGCGAACGCCTCGCTCGCGAGCCGACCCGTCCAACCAGCGGCTAAGTCCAACGCGGTGCATTGCTTTCGGCCGGCGGACGCGAACGCCTCGCTCGCGAGCCGACCCGTCCAAACAGCGGCTAAGTCCAACGCGGTGCATTGCTTTCGGCCGGCGGACGCGAACGCCTCGCTCGCGAGCCGACCCGTCCAAACAGCGGCTAAGTCCAACGCGGCGCATTGCTTTTGGCCGGCGGACCCGAACGCCTCGCTCGCGAGCCGACCCGTCCAACCAGCGGCTAAGTCCAACGCGGTGCATTGCTTTCGGCCGGCGGACGCGAACGCCTCGCTCGCGAGCCGACCCGTCCAAACAGCGGCTAAGTCCAACGCGGCGCATTGCTTTTGGCCGGCGGACCCGAACGCCTCGCTCGCGAGCCGACCCGTCCAACCAGCGGCTAAGTCCAACGCGGCGCATTGCTTTCGGCCGTCGGACCCGAACGCCTCGCTCGCGAGCCGACCCGTCCAACCAGCGGCTAAGTCCAACGCGGCGCATTGCTTTTGGCCGGCGGACGCGAACGCCTCGCTCGCGAGCCGACCCGTCCAACCAGCGGCTAAGTCCAACGCGGTGCATTGCTTTCGGCCGGCGGACGCGAACGCCTCGCTCGCGAGCCGACCCGTCCAAACAGCGGCTAAGTCCAACGCGGCGCATTGCTTTTGGCCGGCGGACCCGAACGCCTCGCTCGCGAGCCGACCCGTCCAACCAGCGGCTAAGTCCAACGCGGCGCATTGCTTTCGGCCGGCGGACGCAAACGCCTCGCTCGCGAGCCGACCCGTCCAACCAGCGGCTAAGTCCAACGCGGCGCATTGCTTTCGGCCGGCGGACGCGAAAGCCTCGCTCGCGAGCCGACCCGTCCAACCAGCGGCTAAGTCCAACGCGGTGCATTGCTTTCGGCCGGCGGACGCGAACGCCTCGCTCGCGAGCCGACCCCTCCAACCAGCGGCTAAGTCCAACGCGGCGCATTGCTTTCGGCCGTCGGACCCGAACGCCTCGCTCGCGAGCCGACCCGTCCAACCAGCGGCTAAGTCCAACGCGGCGCATTGCTTTTGGCCGGCTGACGCGAACGCCTCGCTCGCGAGCCGACCCGTCCAACCAGCGGCTAAGTCCAACGCGGCGCATTGCTTTTGGCCGGCGGACGCGAATGCCTCGCTCGCGAGCCGACCCGTCCAACCAGCGGCTAAGTCCAACGCGGCGCGTTGCTTTTGGCCGGCGGACGCGAACGCCTCGCTCGCGAGCCGACCCCTCCAACCAGCGGCTAAGTCCAACGCGGCGCATTGCTTTCGGCCGTCGGACCCGAACGCCTCGCTCGCGAGCCGACCCGTCCAACCAGCGGCTAAGTCCAACGCGGCGCATTGCTTTTGGCCGGCGGACCCGAACGCTTCGCTCGCGAGCCGACCGGTCCAACCAGCGGCTAAGTCCAACGCGGCGCATTGCTTTCGGCCGTCGGACCCGAACGCCTCGCTCGCGAGCCGACCCGTCCAACCAGCGGCTAAGTCCAACGCGGCGCATTGCTTTTGGCCGGCGGACCCGAACGCCTCGCTCGCGAGCCGACCCGTCCAACCAGCGGCTAAGTCCAACGCGGCGCATTGCTTTCGGCCGTCGGACCCGAACGCCTCGCTCGCGAGCCGACCCGTCCAACCAGCGGCTAAGTCCAACGCGGCGCATTGCTTTTGGCCGGCGGACCCGAACGCCTCGCTCGCGAGCCGACCCGTCCAACCAGCGGCTAAGTCCAACGCGGCGCATTGCTTTCGGCCGTCGGACCCGAACGCCTCGCTCGCGAGCGACCCGTCCAACCAGCGGCTAAGTCCAACGCGGCGCATTGCTTTTGGCCGGCGGACGCGAACGCCTCGCTCGCGAGCCGACCCGTCCAACCAGCGGCTAAGTCCAACGCGGTGCATTGCTTTCGGCCGGCGGACGCGAACGCCTCGCTCGCGAGCCGACCCGTCCAAACAGCGGCTAAGTCCAACGCGGCGCATTGCTTTCGGCCGTCGGACCCGAACGCCTCGCTCGCGAGCCGACCCCTCCAACCAGCGGCTAAGTCCAACGCGGCGCATTGCTTTTGGCCGGCGGACGCGAACGCCTCGCTCGCGAGCCGACCCGTCCAACCAGCGGCTAAGTCCAACGCGGTGCATTGCTTTCGGCCGGCGGACGCGAACGCCTCGCTCGCGAGCCGACCCGTCCAACCAGCGGCTAAGTCCAACGCGGCGCATTGCTTTTGGCCGGCGGACCCGAACGCCTCGCTCGCGAGCCGACCCGTCCAACCAGCGGCTAAGTCCAACGCGGCGCATTGCTTTCGGCCGGCGGACGCAAACGCCTCGCTCGCGAGCCGACCCCCTCCAACCAGCGGCTAAGTCCAACGCGGCGCATTGCTTTTGGCCGGCGGACGCGAACGCCTCGCTCGCGAGCCGACCCGTCCAACCAGCGGCCTAAGTCCAACGCGGTGCATTGCTTTCGGCCGGCGGACGCGAACGCCTCGCTCGCGAGCCGACCCGTCCAAACAGCGGCTAAGTCCAACGCGGCGCATTGCTTTTGGCCGGCGGACCCGAACGCCCTCGCTCGCGAGCCGACCCGTCCAACCAGCGGCTAAGTCCAACGCGGGCGCATTGCTTTCGGCCGGCGGACGCAAACGCCTCGCTCGCGAGCCGACCCCTCCAACCAGCGGCTAAGTCCAACGCGGCGCATTGCTTTCGGCCGGCGGACGCGAAAGCCTCGCTCGCGAGCCGACCCGTCCAACCAGCGGCTAAGTCCAACGCGGTGCATTGCTTTCGGCCGGCGGACGCGAACGCCTCGCTCGCGAGCCGACCCGTCCAACCAGCGGCTAAGTCCAACCGCGGCGCATTGCTTTCGGCCGTCGGACCCGAACGCCTCGCTCGCGAGCCGACCCGTCCAACCAGCGGCTAAGTCCAACCGCGGCGCATTGCTTTTGGCCGGCGGACGCGAAACGCCTCGCTCGCGAGCCGACCCGTCCAACCAGCGGCTAAGTCCAACGCGGTGCATTGCTTTCGGCCGGCGGACGCGAACGCCTCGCTCGCGAGCCGACCCGTCCAAACAGCGGCTAAGTCCAACGCGGCGCATTGCTTTTGGCCGCGGACCCGAACGCCTCGCTCGCGAGCCGACCCGTCCAACCAGCGGCTAAGTCCAACGCGGTGCATTGCTTTCGGCGGCGGACGCGAACGCCTCGCTCGCGAGCCGACCCGTCCAAACAGCGGCTAAGTCCAACGCGGCGCATTGCTTTTGGCCGGCGGACCCGAACGCCTCGCTCGCGAGCCGACCCGTCCAACCAGCGGCTAAGTCCAACGCGGCGCATTGCTTTTGGCCGGCGGACCCGAACGCCTCGCTCGCGAGCCGACCCGTCCAACCAGCGGCTAAGTCCAACGCGGCGCATTGCTTTTGGCCGGCGGACCCGAACGCCTCGCTCGCGAGCCGACCCGTCCAACCAGCGGCTAAGTCCAACGCGGCGCATTGCTTTCGGCCGTCGGACCCGAACGCCTCGCTCGCGAGCCGACCCGTCCAACCAGCGGCCTAAGTCCAACGCGGTGCATTGCTTTCGGCCGGCGGACGCGAACGCCTCGCTCGCGAGCCGACCCGTCCAAACAGCGGCTAAGTCCCAACGCGGCGCATTGCTTTTGGCCGGCGGACCCGAACGCCTCGCTCGCGAGCCGACCCGTCCAACCAGCGGCTAAGTCCAACGCGGCGCATTGCTTTTGGCCGGCGGACCCGAACGCCTCGCTCGCGAGCCGACCCGTCCAACCAGCGGCTAAGTCCAACGCGGCGCATTGCTTTCGGCCGTCGGACCGAACGCCTCGCTCGCGAGCCGACTCGTCCAAACAGCGGCTAAGTCCAACGCGGCGCCATTGCTTTTGGCCGGCGGACGCGAACGCCTCGCTCGCGAGCCGACCCGTCCAACCAGCGGCTAAGTCCAACGCGGCGCATTGCTTTTGGCCGGCGGACGCGAATGCCTCGCTGCGCGAGCCGACCCGTCCAACCAGCGGCTAAGTCCAACGCGGCGCGTTGCTTTTTGGCCGGCGGACGCGAACGCCTCGCTCGCGAGCCGACCCCTCCAACCAGCGGCTAAGTCCAACGCGGCGCATTGCTTTCGGCCGTCGGACCCGAACGCCTCGCTCGCGAGCCGACCCGTCCAACCAGCGGCTAAGTCCAACGCGGCGCATTGCTTTTGGCCGGCGGACCCGAACGCTTCGCTCGCGAGCCGACCCGTCCAAACACGGGCTAAGTCCAACGCGGCGCATTGCTTTTGGGCCGGCGGACCCGAACGCCTCGCTCGCGAGCCGACCCGTCCAACCAGCGGCTAAGTCCAACGCGGCGCGTTGCTTTTGGCCGGCGGACGCGAAACGCCTCGCTCGCGAGCCGACCCCTCCAACCAGCGGCTAAGTCCAACCGCGGCGCATTGCTTCGGCCGTCGGACCCGAACGCCTCGCTCGCGAGCCGACCCGTCCAACCAGCGGCTAAGTCCAACGCGGCGCATTGCGTTTGGCCGGCGGACCCCGACGCTTCGCTTCGCGAGCCGACCCGTCCAACCAGCGGCTAAGTCCAACGCGGCGCATTGCTTTCGGCCGTCGGACCCGAACGCCTCGCTCGCGAGCCGACCCGTCCAACCAGCGGCTAAGTCCAACGCGGCGCATTGCTTTTGGCCGGCGGACCCGAACGCCTCGCTCGCGAGCCGACCCGTCCAACCAGCGGCTAAGTCCAACGCGGCGCATTGCTTTCGGCCGTCGGACCCGAACGCCTCGCTCGCGAGCCGACCCGTCCAACCAGCGGCTAAGTCCCAACGCGGCGCATTGCTTTGGCCGGCGGACCCGAACGCCTCGCTCGCGAGCCGACCGTCCAACCAGCGGCTAAGTCCAACGCGGCGCATTGCTTTCGGCCGGCGGACGCGAACGCCTCGCTCGCGAGCCGACCCGTCCAAACAGCGGCTAAGTCCAACACGCGGCGCATTGCTTTTGGCCGGCGGACCCGAACGCCTCGCTCGCGGAGCCGACCGTCAAAAACAGCGGCTAAGTCCAACGCGGCGCATTGCTTTCGGCCGTCGGACCCGAACGCCTCGCTCGCGAGCCGACCCCTCCAACCAGCGGCTAAGTCCAACGCGGTGCATTGCTTTCGGCCGGCGGACGCGAACGCCTCGCTCGCGAGCGACCCGTCCAACCAGCGGCTAAGTCCAACGCGGCGCATTGCTTTCGGCCGTCGGACCCGAACGCCTCGCTCGCGAGCCGACCCGTCCAACCAGCGGCTAAGTCCAACGCGGCGCATTGCTTTCGGCCGTCGGACCCGAACGCCTCGCCTCGCGAGCCGACCCGTCCAACCAGCGGCTAAGTCCAACGCGGCGCATTGCTTTTGGCCGGCGGACGCGAACGCCTCGCCTCGCGAGCCGACCCGTCCAACCAGCGGCTAAGTCCAACGCGGTGCATTGCTTTCG
>NW_027117108.1:0-36941 GCF_024137725.1 Prorops nasuta | reverse complement strand
GTGTAACTCACTTGGGGTCAGGGAGTACTTCTATGGGACTAGGGTAACTCACTTGGGGTCTGGGAGTGCATATAAAGGGGCTAGGATAACTCACATAGGGTCAGAGAGTACTTATATAGGGGCTAGGGTAACTCACATGGGGTCAGGGAGTGCTTATTTAGTGATATGGTAACTCACTTGGGGTCAGGGAGTACTTCTATGGGACTAGGGTAACTCACTTGCGGTCAGAGAGTACATATAAGGAGCTAACATAACTCACTTGGGGTCAGGGAGTACTTATAAGGGACTAAGGTAACTCACTTGGTGTCTGGGAGTACTTATAAAGGGGCTATGGTAACTCACTTGGGGTCAGGGAGTGCTTATAAAGGTGATATGGTAACTCACTTGTGGTCAGGGAGTACTTCTAAGGGACTAGCGTAACTCACTTGCGGTCAGAGAGTACATATAAGGAGTTAGGATAACTCACTTACGGTCAGAGAGTACTTATATAGGGGCTAGGGTAACTCACTTGGGGTCAGGGAGTGCTTATAAAGGTGATATGGTAACTCACTTGGGGTCTGGGAGTACATATAAAGGGGCTAGGATAACTCACTTGGGGTCAGGGAGTACTTATAAAGGGGCTATGGTAACTCACTTGGGGTCAGGAAGTACTACTATGGGACTAGGGTAACTCACTTGCGTTCAGAGAGTACATATAAAGGGACTAGGGTAACTCACTTGGGGTCTGGGAGTACTTATAAAGGGGCTAGGATAAATCACTTGGGGTCAGGGAGTACTTATAATGGTGATATGGTAACTCACTTGGTGTCAGGGAGTACTTATATAGGGGCTAGGGTAACTCACTTGGGGTCAGGGAGTGCTTATAAAAGTGATATGGTAACTCACTTGGGGTCAGGTAGTACTACTATGGGACTAGGGTAACTCACTTGCGTTCAGAGAGTACATATAAAGGGACTAGGGTAACTCACATGGGGTCTGGGAGTACATATAAAGCGGCTAGGGTAACTCACTTGGAGTCTGGGAGTACATATAAAGGGGCTAGGATAACTCACTTGGGGTCAGGGAGTACTTATATAGGGGTTAGGATAACTCATTTTGGGTCAAGGAGTACTTATATGGTTCTATGGTATCTCACTTGGTGTCTGTGAGTACTTATATGAGACCAGGGTAACTCACTTGGAGCCGGGGTGTACTTATAAAGGGGTTATTGTAACTCACTTGGGGTTCGGGAGTACTTCTATGGGACTAGGGTAACTCACTTAGGGTCAGGGTGTATTTATATGGGACTAGGGTAACTCACTTGCGGTCAGAGAGTACATATAAAGGGGATAGGATAACTCACTTGTGGTCAGAGAGTACATATAAAGGGGCTAGGATAACTCACTTGGGGTCAGGGAGTACTTATATAGGAGCTATGGTAACTCACTTGGGGTCAGGGAGTACATATAAAGCGGCTAGGGTAACTCACTTGGAGTCTGGGAGTACATATAAAGGGGCTAGGATAACTCACTTGGGGTCAGGGAGTACTTAGAAAGGGGCTATGGTAACTCACTTGGGGTCAGGGAGTACTTAGAAAGGTGTTAGGATAACTCACTTTGGGTCAAGAAGTACTTATTTGGGACTATGGTATCTCACTAGGTGTCTGTGAGTAATTCTATGGGACTAGGGTAACTCACTTGCGGTCAGAGAGTACATATAAAGGGGCTAGGATAACTCACTTGGGGTCAGGGGGTACTTATAAAGGGGCTAGTGTAACTCACTTGGGGTCAGGGAGTACTTCTATGGAACTAGGGTAACTCACTGGGGGTCTGGGAGTACTTCTATGGGACTAAGGTAACTCACTTGCGGTCAGAGAGTACAAATAAGGAGCTAGGATAACTCACTTGGGGTCAGGGTGTACTTATAAAGGGGCTAGGGTAACTCACTTGGTGTCAGGGAGTACTTATAAGGGACTAGGGTAATTCACTTGGGGTCAGGGAGTACTACTATGGGACTACGGTAACTCACTTGGGGTCAGGGAGTGCTTATAAAGGTGATATGGTAACTCACTTGGGGTCAGGGAGTACTTCTATGTGACTAAGGTAACTCACTTGCGGTCAGAGAGTACATATAAGGAGCTAGGATAACTCACTTGGGGTCAGGGTGTACTTATAAAGGGGCTAGGGTAACTCACTTGGTGTCAGAGAGTACTTATAAGGGACTAGGGTAATTCACTTGGGGTCAGGGAGTACTTCTATGGGACTAGGGTAGCTCACATGGGGTCTGGGAGTACATATAAAGCGGCTAGGGTAACTCACTTGCGGTCAGAGAGTACATATAAAGGGGCTAGGATAACTCACTTAGGGTCAGAGAGTACTTATATAGGGGCTAGGGTAACTCACATGGGGTCAGGGAGTGCTTATAAAGGTGATATGGTAACTCACTAAGGGTCAGGGAGTACTTCTATGGGACTAGGGTAACTCACTTGCGGTCAGAGAGTACATATAAGGAGCTAGGATAACTCACTTGGGGTCAGGGAGTACTTATAAGGGACTAAGGTAACTCACTTGGTGTCTGGGAGTACTTATAAAGGGGCTATGGTAACTCACTTGGGGTCAGGGAGTGCTTATAAAGGTGATATGGTAACTCACTTGTGGTCAGGGAGTACTTATAAAGGGGCTAGTGTAACTCACTTTTGGTCAAGGAGTACTTATATGGGTCTAGGGTAACTGACTGCGGTCAGAGAGTACATATAAAGGGGCTAGGATAACTCACTTGGGGTCAGGGAGTACTTATAAAGGGGCTAGGATAACTCACTTAGGGTCAGGGAGTACTTATAAAGGTGATATGGTAACTCACTTGGGGTCAGGGAGTACTTATAAAGGGGCTAGTGTAACTCACTTTGGGTCAAGGAGTACTTATATGGGACTAGGGTAACTGACTGCGGTCAGAGAGTACATATAAAGGGGCTAGGATAACTCACTTGGGGTCAGGGAGTACTTATAAAGGGGCTATGGTAACTCACTTGGGGTCAGGGAGAACTACTATGGGACTAGGGTAACTCACTTGCGTTCAGAGAGTATATATAAAGAGGCTAGGATAACTCACTTGGGGTCAGGGAGTACTTATAAAGGTGATATGGTAACTCACTTGGGGTCAGAGAGTACTTATAAAGGGGCTAGGGTAACTCACTTTGGGTCAAGGAGTACTTATATGGGACTAGGGTAACTCACTTGGGATCTGGGAATACTTATAAAGGGGCTAGGATAACTCACTTGGGGTCAGGGAGTACTACTATGGGACTAGGGTAACTCACTTCCGTTCAGAGAGTACATATAAAGTGGCTAGGATAACTCACTTGGGGTCAGGGAGTTCTTATAAAGCTGATATGGTAACTCACTTGGGGTCAGAGAGTACTTATAAAGGGGCTAGGGTAACTCACATGGGGTCAGGGAGTGCTTATAAAGGTGATATGGTAACTCACTTGGGGTCAGGGAGTACTTCTATGGGACTAGGCTAACTCACTTGCGGTCAGAGAGTACATATAAGGAGCTAGGATAACTCACTTGGGGTCAGGGAGTACTTATAAGGGACTAAGGGTAACTCACTTGGTGTCTGGGAGTACTTATAAAGGGGCTATGGTAACTCACTTGGGGTCAGGGAGTGCTTATAAAGGTGATATGGTAACTCACATGTGGTCATGTAGTACTTCTATGGGACTAGCGTAACTCACTTGCGGTCAGAGAGTACATATAAGGAGTTAGGATAACTCACTTAGGGTCAGAGAGTACTTATATAGGGGCTAGGGTAACTCACTTGGGGTCAGGGGAGTACTTATAAAGGGGCTAGGGTAACTCACTTTGGGTCAAGGAGTACTTATATGGGACTAGGGTAACTCACTTGGGATCTGGGAATACTTATAAAGGGCTAGGATAACTCACTTGGGGTCAGGGAGTACAACTATGGGACTAGGGTAACTCACTTGCGTTCAGAGAGTACATATGAAGGGGCTAGGATAACTCACTTGGGGTCAGGGAATACTTATAAAGGGGCTATGGTAACTCACTTGGGGTCAGGGAGTACTTATAAAGGGGTTAGAATACCTCACTTGCGGTCAGAGAGTACATATAAAGGGGCTAGGATAACTTATTTTGGGTCAAGGAGTACTTATATGGTTCTATGGTATCTCACTTGGTTTCTGTGAGTACTTATATGAGACCAGGGTAACTCACTTGGTGCCTGGGAGTACTTATAAAGGGGCTATGGTAAATCACTTGGGGTAAGGGAGTACTACTATGGGGACTACGGTAACTCACTTGGGGTCAGGGAGTACTACTACGGGACTAGGGTAACTCACTTGCGTTCAGAGAGTATATATAAAGAGGATAGGATAACTCACTTTGGGTCAGGGAGTACTTATAAAGGTTATATGGTAACTCACTTGGGGTCAGGGAGTACTTATAAAGGGGCTAGTGTAACTCACTTTGGGTCAAGGAGTACTTATATGGGACTAGGGTAACTCACTTGGGTTCTGGGAGCACTTATAAAGGGACTAGGGTAACTCACTTCGGGTCAAGGAGTACTTATATGGGAGTAGGGTAACTCACTTGGTGTCTGTGAGTACTTATATGTGACCAGGGTAACTCACATGGGGCCAGGCTGTACTTATTAAAAGGCTAGGGTAACTCACTTGGGTTCAGGGAGTACTTATAAAGGGGTTAGAATAACTCACTTGCGATCAGAGAGTATATATAAAGGGGCTAAGATAACTCACTTGGGGTCAGGGAGTACTTATAAAGGGGCTATGGTAACTCACTTGGGGTCAGGGAGTACTTATAAGGGACTAGGGTAACTCACTTGGGGTCTGGTAGTACATATATAGCGGCTAGGATAACTCACTTGCGGTCAGAGAGTACATATAAATGGGCTAGGGAACTCACTTGCGGTCAGAGAGTACATATAAATGGGCTAGGGTAACTCACTTGCGGTCCGAGAGTACATATAAAGGAGCTAGAATAACTTATTTGGGGTTAGGGTGTACTTATAAAAGGGGTTAGGGTACCTCTCTTGGTGTCAGGGAGTAATTATAAGGGACTAGGGTAACTCAGTTGTGGTCAGGGAGTACTTCTATGGGACTAGGGTAACTCACTTGCGGTCAGAGAGTACATATAAAGGGGCTAGGGTAACTCACTTGGGGTCGGGGAGTACATATAAAGGGGCTATGGTAACTAACTTGGGGTCAGGGAGTACTTATAAGGGACTAGGGTAACTCACTTGGGGTCTGGTAGTACATATAAAGCGGCTAGGATAACTCACATGCGGTAAGAGAGTACATATAAATGGGCTAGGGAACTCACTTGGGGTTAGGGTGTACTTATAATGGGGCTAGGGTACCTCATTTGGTGTCAAGGAATACTTATAAAGGGGCTATGGTAACTCACTTGGGGTCAGGGAGTACTTATAAAGGGGTTAGAATAACTCACTTGCGGTGAGAGAGTACATATAAAGGGGCTAAGATAACTCACTTTGGGTCATGGAGTACTTATAAGGGACTAAGGTAACTCACTTGATGTCTGGGAGTACTTATAGCGCCTAGAATAACTCACTTGCGGTCAGAGAGTACAAATAAAGGGGCTAGGGTAACTCACTTGCGGTCAGAGAGTACATATAAAGGGGCTAGGATAACTCACATGGGGTCAAGGAATACTTATAAAGAGGCTATGGTAACTCACTTGGGGTCAGGGAGTACTAATATGAGACTAGAGTAACACACTTTGGGTCAGGGAGTACTTATAAAGGGGCTATGGTAACTCACTTGGGGCGAGGAAGTACTTCTATGAGACTAGGGTAACTCACATGGGATCTGGGAGTACATATAAAACGGCTAGGGTAACTCACTTGGAGTCTGGGAGAACATATAAAGGGGCTAGGATAACTCACTTGGGGCCAGGGTGTACTTATAAAGGGGCTGGGGTAACTCACTTGGGGTCAGAGAGTACTTATAAGGGACTAGGGTAACTCATTTGCGGTCAGAGAGTACATATAAAGGGGCTAGGATAACTCACTTGGGGTCAGGGAATAATTATAAAGGTGATATGGTAACTCACTTGGGGTCAGAGAGTACTTCTATGGGACTAGGGTAACTCACTTGCGGTCAGAGAGTACATATAAAGGAGCTAGGATAACTCACTTGGGGTTAGGGTGTACTTATAAAGGGGTTAGGGTACCTCTCTTGGTGTCAGGGAGTAATTATAAGGGACTAGGGTAACTCACTTGGTGTCTGGGAGTACTTCTATGGGACTAGGGTAACTCACTTGGAACCGGGGAGTGCTTATAAAGGTAATATGGTAACTCAGTTGGGGTCAGAGAGTACTTCTATGGGACTAGGGTAACTCACTTGCGGTCAGAGAGTACATATAAAGGAGCTAGGATAACTCACTTGGGGTCAGGGTGTACTTATAAAGGGGCTAGGATAACGCATTTGGGGTCAGGGAGTACTTATAAAGGGGCTATGGTAACTCACTTGGGGTAAGAGAGTACTTATAAGGGACTAGGGTAACTCACTTGGGGTCTGGTAGTACATATAAAGCGGCTAGGATAACTCACTTGCGATAAGAGAGTACATATAAATGGGCTAGGGAACTCACTTGGGGTTAGGGTATACTTATAATGAGGCTAGGGTACCTCACTTGGTGTCAAGGAATACTTATAAAGAGGCTATGGTAACTCACTTGGGGTCAGGGAGTACTTATTAAGGGGTTAGAATAACTCACTTGCGGACAGAGAGTACATATAAAGGGGCTAGGATAACTCACTTGGGGTCAGGGAGTACATATAAGGAGTTAGGATAACTCACTTAGGGTCAGAGAGTACTTATATAGGGGCTAGGGTAACTCACTTGGGGTCAGGGAGTGCTTATAAAGGTGATATGGTAACTCACTTGTGGTCAGGGAGTACTTCTAAGGACTAGCGTAACTCACTTGCGGTCAGAGAGTACATATAAAGGGGCTAGGATAACTCACTTGGGGTCAGGGTGTACTTATAAAGGGGCTAGTGTAACTCACTTGGGGTCAGGGAGTACTTCTATGGGACTAGGGTAACTCACTTGGGGTCTGGGAGTGCATATAAAGGGGCTAGGATAACTCACATAGGGTCAGAGAGTACTTATATAGGGGCTAGGGTAACTCACATGGGGTCAGGGAGTGCTTATTTAGTGATATGGTAACTCACTTGCGGTCAGAGAGTACATATAAGGAGCTAACATAACTCACTTGGGGTCAGGGAGTACTTATAAGGGACTAAGGTAACTCACTTGGTGTCTGGGAGTACTTATAAAGGGGCTATGGTAACTCACTTGGGGTCAGGGAGTGCTTATAAAGGTGATATGGTAACTCACTTGTGGTCAGGGAGTACTTCTAAGGGACTAGCGTAACTCACTTGCGGTCAGAGAGTACATATAAGGAGTTAGGATAACTCACTTACGGTCAGAGAGTACTTATATAGGGGCTAGGGTAACTCACTTTGGGTCAGGGAGTGCTTATAAAGGTGATATGGTAACTCACTTGGGGTCTGGGAGTACATATAAAGGGGCTAGGATAACTCACTTGGGGTCAGGGAGTACTTATAAAGGGGCTATGGTAACTCACTTGGGGTCAGGAAGTACTACTATGGGACTAGGGTAACTCACTTGCGTTCAGAGAGTACATATAAAGGGACTAGGGTAACTCACTTGGGGTCTGGGAGTACTTATAAAGGGGCTAGGATAAATCACTTGGGGTCAGGGAGTACTTATAATGGTGATATGGTAACTCACTTGGGGTCAGGGAGTACTTATATAGGGGCTAGGGTAACTCACTTGGGGTCAGGGAGTGCTTATAAAAGTGATATGGTAACTCACTTGGGGTCAGGTAGTACTTCTATGGGACTAGGGTAACTCACATGGGGTCTGGGAGTACATATAAAGCGGCTAGGGTAACTCACTTGGAGTCTGGGAGTACATATAAAGGGGCTAGGATAACTCACTTGGGGTCAGGGAGTACTTATAAAGGGGCTATGGTAACTCACTTGGGGTCAGGGAGTACTTATAAAGGGGTTAGAATACCTCACTTGCGGTCAGAGAGTACATATATAGGGGTTAGGATAACTCATTTTGGGTCAAGGAGTACTTATATGGTTCTATGGTATCTCACTTGGTGTCTGTGAGTACTTATATGAGACCAGGGTAACTCACTTGGAGCCGGGGTGTACTTATAAAGGGGTTATTGTAACTCACTTGGGGTTCGGGAGTACTTCTATGGGACTAGGGTAACTCACTTAGGGTCAGGATGTATTTATATGGGACTAGGGTAACTCACTTAGGGTCAGGATGTATTTATATGGGACTAGGGTAACTCACTTGTGGTCAGAGAGTACATATAAAGGGGCTAGTGTAATTCACTTGGGGTCAGGGAGTACTTCTATGGAACTAGGGTAACTCACTTGGGGTCAGGGAGTACTTAGAAAGGTGTTAGGATAACTCACTTTGGGTCAAGAAGTACTTATATGGGACTATGGTATCTCACTAGGTGTCTGTGAGTAATTCTATGGGACTAGGGTAACTCACTTGCGGTCAGAGAGTACATATAAAGGGGCTAGGATAACTCACTTGGGGTCAGGGGGTACTTATAAAGGGGCTAGTGTAATTCACTTGGGGTCAGGGAGTACTTCTATGGAACTAGGGTAACTCACTTGGGGTCTGGGAGTACTTCTATGGGACTAAGGTAACTCACTTGCGGTCAGAGAGTACATATAAGGAGCTAGGATAACTCACTTGGGGTCAGGGTGTACTTATAAAGGGGCTAGGGTAACTCACTTGGTGTCAGGGAGTACTTATAAGGGACTAGGGTAATTCACTTGGGGTCAGGGAGTACTACTATGGGACTACGGTAACTCACTTGGGGTCAGGGAGTGCTTATAAAGGTGATATGGTAACTCACTTGGGGTCAGGGAGTACTTCTATGTGACTAAGGTAACTCACTTGCGGTCAGAGAGTACATATAAGGAGCTAGGATAACTCACTTGGGGTCAGGGTGTACTTATAAAGGGGCTAGGGTAACTCACTTGGTGTCAGGGAGTACTTATAAGGGACTAGGGTAATTCACTTGGGGTCAGGGAGTACTTGTATGGGACTAGGGTAACTCACATGGGGTCTGGGAGTACATATAAAGCGGCTAGGGTAACTCACTTGCGGTCAGAGAGTACATATAAAGGGGCTAGGATAACTCACTTAGGGTCAGAGAGTACTTATATAGGGGCTAGGGTAACTCACATGGGGTCAGGGAGTGCTTATAAAGGTGATATGGTAACTCACTAAGGGTCAGGGAGTACTTCTATGGGACTAGGGTAACTCACTTGCGGTCAGAGAGTACATATAAGGAGCTAGGATAACTCACTTGGGGTCAGGGAGTACTTATAAGGGACTAAGGTAACTCACTTGGTGTCTGGGAGTACTTATAAAGGGGCTATGGTAACTCACTTGGGGTCAGGGAGTGCTTATAAAGGTGATATGGTAACTCACTTGTGGTCAGGGAGTACTTATAAAGGGGCTAGTGTAACTCACTTTGGGTCAAGGAGTACTTATATGGGTCTAGGGTAACTGACTGCAGTCAGAGAGTACATATAAAGGGGCTAGGATAACTCACTTGGGGTCAGGGAGTACTTATAAAGGGGCTAGGATAACTCACTTAGGGTCAGGGAGTACTTATAAAGGTGATATGGTAACTCACTTGGGGTCAGGGAGTACTTATAAAGGGGCTAGTGTAACTCACTTTGGGTCAAGGAGCACTTATATGGGACTAGGGTAACTGACTGTGGTCAGAGAGTACATATAAAGGGGCTAGGATAACTCACTTGGGGTCAGGGAGTACTTATAAAGGGGCTATGGTAACTCACTTGGGGTCAGGGAGAACTACTATGGGACTAGGGTAACTCACTTGCGTTCAGAGAGTATATATAAAGAGGCTAGGATAACTCACTTGGGGTCAGGGAGTACTTATAAAGGTGATATGGTAACTCACTTGGGGTCAGAGAGTACTTATAAAGGGGCTAGGGTAACTCACTTTGGGTCAAGGAGTACTTATATGGGACTAGGGTAACTCACTTGGGATCTGGGAATACTTATAAAGGGGCTAGGATAACTCACTTGGGGTCAGGGAGTACTACTATGGGACTAGGGTAACTCACTTCCGTTCAGAGAGTACATATAAAGGGGCTAAGATAACTCACTTGGGGTCAGGGAGTTCTTATAAAGCTGATATGGTAACTCACTTGGGGTCAGAGAGTACTTATAAAGGGGCTAGGGTAACTCACATGGGGTCAGGGAGTGCTTATAAAGGTGATATGGTAACTCACTTGGGGTCAGGGAGTACTTCTATGGGACTAGGCTAACTCACTTGCGGTCAGAGAGTACATATAAGGAGCTAGGATAACTCACTTGGGGTCAGGGAGTACTTATAAGGGACTAAGGTAACTCACTTGGTGTCTGGGAGTACTTATAAAGGGGCTATGGTAACTCACTTGGGGTCAGGGAGTGCTTATAAAGGTGATATGGTAACTCACATGTGGTCATGGAGTACTTCTATGGGACTAGCGTAACTCACTTGCGGTCAGAGAGTACATATAAGGAGTTAGGATAACTCACTTAGGGACAGAGAGTACTTATATAGGGGCTAGGGTAACTCACTTGGGGTCAGGGAGTACTTATAAAGGGGCTAGGGTAACTCACTTTGGGTCAGGGAGTACAACTATGGGACTAGGGTAACTCACTTGCGTTCAGAGAGTACATATGAAGGGGCTAGGATAACTCACTTGGGGTCAGGGAGTACTTATAAAGGGGCTATGGTAACTCACTTGGGGTCAGGGAGTGCTTATAAAGGTGATATGGTAACTCACTTGGGGTCTGGGAGTACATATAAAGGGGCTAGGATAACTCACTTGGGGTCAGGGAGTACTTATAAAGGGGCTATGGTAACTCACTTGGGGTCAGGAAGTACTACTATGGGACTAGGGTAACTCACTTGCGTTCAGAGAGTACATATAAAGGGACTAGGGTAACTCACTTGGGGTCTGGGAGTACTTATAAAGGGGCTAGGATAAATCACTTGGGGTCAGGGAGTACTTATAATGGTGATATGGTAACTCACTTGGGGTCAGGGAGTACTTATATAGGGGCTAGGGTAACTCACTTGGGGTCAGGGAGTGCTTATAAAAGTGATATGGTAACTCACTTGGGGTCAGGTAGTACTTCTATGGGACTAGGGTAACTCACATGGGGTCTGGGAGTACATATAAAGCGGCTAGGGTAACTCACTTGGAGTCTGGGAGTACATATAAAGGGGCTAGGATAACTCACTTGGGGTCAGGGAGTACTTATAAAGGGGCTATGGTAACTCACTTGGGGTCAGGGAGTACTTATAAAGGGGTTAGAATACCTCACTTGCGGTCAGAGAGTACATATATAGGGGTTAGGATAACTCATTTTGGGTCAAGGAGTACTTATATGGTTCTATGGTATCTCACTTGGTGTCTGTGAGTACTTATATGAGACCAGGGTAACTCACTTGGAGCCGGGGTGTACTTATAAAGGGGTTATTGTAACTCACTTGGGGTTCGGGAGTACTTCTATGGGACTAGGGTAACTCACTTAGGGTCAGGATGTATTTATATGGGACTAGGGTAACTCACTTGCGGTCAGAGAGTACATATAAAGGGGATAGGATAACTCACTTGTGGTCAGAGAGTACATATAAAGGGGCTAGGATAACTCACTTGGGGTCAGGGAGTACTTATATAGGAGCTATGGTAACTCACTTGGGGTCAGGGAGTACATATAAAGCGGCTAGGGTAACTCACTTGGAGTCTGGGAGTACATATAAAGGGGCTAGGATAACTCACTTGGGGTCAGGGAGTACTTAGAAAGGGGCTATGGTAACTCACTTGGGGTCAGGGAGTACTTAGAAAGGTGTTAGGATAACTCACTTTGGGTCAAGAAGTACTTATATGGGACTATGGTATCTCACTAGGTGTCTGTGAGTAATTCTATGGGACTAGGGTAACTCACTTGCGGTCAGAGAGTACATATAAAGGGGCTAGGATAACTCACTTGGGGTCAGGGGGTACTTATAAAGGGGCTAGTGTAATTCACTTGGGGTCAGGGAGTACTTCTATGGAACTAGGGTAACTCACTTGGGGTCTGGGAGTACTTCTATGGGACTAAGGTAACTCACTTGCGGTCAGAGAGTACATATAAGGAGCTAGGATAACTCACTTGGGGTCAGGGTGTACTTATAAAGGGGCTAGGGTAACTCACTTGGTGTCAGGGAGTACTTATAAGGGACTAGGGTAATTCACTTGGGGTCAGGGAGTACTACTATGGGACTACGGTAACTCACTTGGGGTCAGGGAGTGCTTATAAAGGTGATATGGTAACTCACTTGGGGTCAGGGAGTACTTCTATGTGACTAAGGTAACTCACTTGCGGTCAGAGAGTACATATAAGGAGCTAGGATAACTCACTTGGTGTCAGGGAGTACTTATAAGGGACTAGGGTAATTCACTTGGGGTCAGGGAGTACTTGTATGGGACTAGGGTAACTCACATGGGGTCTGGGAGTACATATAAAGCGGCTAGGGTAACTCACTTGCGGTCAGAGAGTACATATAAAGGGGCTAGGATAACTCACTTAGGGTCAGAGAGTACTTATATAGGGGCTAGGGTAACTCACATGGGGTCAGGGAGTGCTTATAAAGGTGATATGGTAACTCACTAAGGGTCAGGGAGTACTTCTATGGGACTAGGGTAACTCACTTGCGGTCAGAGAGTACATATAAGGAGCTAGGATAACTCACTTGGGGTCAGGGAGTACTTATAAGGGACTAAGGTAACTCACTTGGTGTCTGGGAGTACTTATAAAGGGGCTATGGTAACTCACTTGGGGTCAGGGAGTGCTTATAAAGGTGATATGGTAACTCACTTGTGGTCAGGGAGTACTTATAAAGGGGCTAGTGTAACTCACTTGGGGTTAGGGTGTACTTATAAAGGGGTTAGGGTACCTCTCTTGGTGTCAGGGAGTAATTATAAGGGACTAGGGTAACTCACTTGGTGTCTGGGAGTACTTATAAAGGGGCTATGGTAACTCACTTGGGGTAAGGGAGTACATATAAAGGGGCTATGGTATCTCACTTGTGGTCAGGGAGTACTTCTATGGGACTAGGGTAACTCACTTGGAACCGGGGAGTGCTTATAAAGGTGATATGGTAACTCAGTTGGGGTCAGAGAGTACTTCTATGGGACTAGGGTAACTCACTTGCGGTCAGAGAGTACATATAAAGGAGCTAGGATAACTCACTTGGGGTCAGGGTGTACTTATAAAGGGGCTAGGATAAACTCATTTGGGGTCAGGGAGTACTTATAAAGGGGCTATGGTAACTCACTTGGGGTATGAGAGTACTTATAAGGGACTAGGGTACCTCTCTTGGTGTCAGGGAGTAATTATAAGGGACTAGGGTAACTCAGTTGTGGTCAGGGAGTACTTCTATGGGACTAGGGTAACTCACTTGCGGTCAGAGAGTACATATAAATGGGCTAGGGTAACTCACTTGCGGTCCGAGAGTACATATAAAGGAGCTAGAATAACTTACTTGGGGTTAGGGTGTACTTATAAAGGGGTTAGGGTACCTCTCTTGGTGTCAGGGAGTAATTATAAGGGACTAGGGTAACTCAGTTGTGGTCAGGGAGTACTTCTATGGGACTAGGGTAACTCACTTGCGGTCAGAGAGTACATATAAAGGGGCTAGGGTAACTCACTTGGGGTCGGGGAGTACATATAAAGGGGCTATGGTAACTAACTTGGGGTCAGGGAGTACTTATAAGGGACTAGGGTAACTCACTTGGGGTCTGGTAGTACATATAAAGCGGCTAGGATAACTCACTTGCGGTAAGAGAGTACATATAAATGGGCTAGGGAACTCACTTGGGGTTAGGGTGTACTTATAATGGGGCTAGGGTACCTCATTTGGTGTCAAGGAATACTTATAAAGGGGCTATGGTAACTCACTTGGGGTCAGGGAGTACTTATAAAGGGGTTAGAATAACTCACTTGCGGTCAGAGAGTACATATAAAGGAGCTAGGATAACTCACTTGGGGTTAGGGTGTACTTATAAAGGGGTTAGGGTACCTCTCTTGGTGTCAGGGAGTAATTATAAGGGACAAGGGTAACTCACTTGGTGTCTGGGAGTACTTTTAAAGGGGCTATGGTAACTCACTTGGGGTAAGGGAGTACATATAAAGGGGCTATGGTATCTCACTTGTGGTCAGGGAGTACTTCTATGGGACTAGGGTAACTCACTTGGAACCGGGGAGTGCTTATAAAGGTGATATGGTAACTCAGTTGGGGTCAGAGAGTACTTCTATGGGACTAGGGTAACTCACTTGCGGTCAGAGAGTACATATAAAGGAGCTAGGATAACTCACTTGGGGTCAGGGTGTACTTATAAAGGGGCTAGGATAACTCATTTGGGGTCAGGGAGTACTTATAAAGGGGCTATGGTAACTCACTTGGGGTAAGAGAGTACTTATAAGGGACTAGGGTAACTCACTTGGGGTCTGGTAGTACATATAAAGCGGCTAGGATAACTCACTTGCGATAAGAGAGTACATATAAATGGGCTAGGGAACTCACTTGGGGTTAGGGTGTACTTATAATGGGGCTAGGGTACCTCATTTGGTGTCTGGGAGTACTTATAAAGGGGCTATGGTAACTCACTTGGGGTCAGGGAGTACTTATAAAGGGGTTAGAATAACTCACTTGCGGTCAGAGAGTACATATAAAGGAGCTAGGATAACTCACTTGGGGTTAGGGTGTACTTATAAAGGGGTTAGGGTACCTCTCTTGGTGTCAGGGAGTAATTATAAGGGACTAGGGTAACTCACTTGGTGTCTGGGAGTACTTATAAAGGGGCTATGGTAACTCACTTGGGGTAAGGGAGTACATATAAAGGGGCTATGGTATCTCACTTGTGGTCAGGGAGTACTTCTATGGGACTAGGGTAACTCACTTGGAACCGGGGAGTGCTTATAAAGGTGATATGGTAACTCAGTTGGGGTCAGAGAGTACTTCTATGGGACTAGGGTAACTCACTTGCGGTCAGAGAGTACATATAAAGGAGCTAGGATAACTCACTTGGGGTCAGGGTGTACTTATAAAGGGGCTAGGATAACTCATTTCGGGTCAGGGAGTACTTATAAAGGGGCTATGGTAACTCACTTGGGGTAAGAGAGTACTTATAAGGGACTAGGGTAACTCACTTGGGGTCTGGTAGTACATATAAAGCGGCTAGGATAACTCACTTGCGATAAGAGAGTACATATAAATGGGCTAGGGAACTCACTTGGGGTTAGGGTATACTTATAATGAGGCTAGGGTACCTCACTTGGTGTCAAGGAATACTTATAAAGAGGCTATGGTAACTCACTTGGGGTCAGGGAGTACTAATATGAGACTAGGGTAACACACTTGGGGTCAGGGAGTACTTATTAAGGGGTTAGAATAACTCACTTGCGGACAGAGAGTACATATAAAGGGGCTAGGATAACTCACTTGGGGTCAGGGAGTACATATAAGGAGTTAGGATAACTCACTTAGGGTCAGAGAGTACTTATATAGGGGCTATGATGACTCACTTGGGGTCAGGGAGTACTTATAAAGGGGCTAGTGTAACTCACTTTGGGTCAAGGAGTACTTATATGGGACTAGGGTAACTCACTTGGGTTCTGGGAGCACTTATAAAGGGGCTAGGGTAACTCACTTTGGGTCAAGGAGTACTTATATGGGAGTAGGGTAACTCACTTGGTGTCTGTGAGTACTTATATGTGACCAGGGTAACTCACATGGGGCCAGGCTGTACTTATTAAAAGGCTAGGGTAACTCACTTGGGGTCAGGGAGTACTTATAAAGGGGTTAGAATAACTCACTTGCGGTCAGAGAGTATATATAAAGGGGCTAAGATAACTCACTTGGGGTCAGGGAGTACTTATAAAGGGGCTATGGTAACTCACTTGGGGTCAGGGAGTACTTATAAGGGACTAGGGTAACTCACTTGGGGTCTGGTAGTACATATATAGCGGCTAGGATAACTCACTTGCGGTCAGAGAGTACATATAAATGGGCTAGGGAACTCACTTGCGGTCAGAGAGTACATATAAATGGGCTAGGGTAACTCACTTGCGGTCCGAGAGTACATATAAAGGAGCTAGAATAACTTACTTGGGGTTAGGGTGTACTTATAAAGGGGTTAGGGTACCTCTCTTGGTGTCAGGGAGTAATTATAAGGGACTAGGGTAACTCAGTTGTGGTCAGGGAGTACTTCTATGGGACTAGGGTAACTCACTTGCGGTCAGAGAGTACATATAAAGGGGCTAGGGTAACTCACTTGGGGTCGGGGAGTACATATAAAGGGGCTATGGTAACTAACTTGGGGTCAGGGAGTACTTATAAGGGACTAGGGTAACTCACTTGGGGTCTGGTAGTACATATAAAGCGGCTAGGATAACTCACTTGCGGTAAGAGAGTACATATAAATGGGCTAGGGAACTCACTTGGGGTTAGGGTGTACTTATAATGGGGCTAGGGTACCTCATTTGGTGTCAAGGAATACTTATAAAGGGGCTATGGTAACTCACTTGGGGTCAGGGAGTACTTATAAAGGGGTTAGAATAACTCACTTGCGGTCAGAGAGTACATATAAAGGGGCTAGGATAACTCACTTTGGGTCATGGAGTACTTATAAGGGACTAAGGTAACTCACTTGATGTCTGGGAGTACTTATAGCGCCTAGAATAACTCACTTGCGGTCAGAGAGTACAAATAAAGGGGCTAGGGTAACTCACTTGCGGTCAGAGAGTACATATAAAGGGGCTAGGATAACTCACATGGGGTCAAGGAATACTTATAAAGAAGCTATGGTAACTCACTTGGGGTCAGGGAGTACTAATATGAGACTAGAGTAACACACTTTGGGTCAGGGAGTACTTATAAAGGGGCTATGGTAACTCACTTGGGGCCAGGAAGTACTTCTATGAGACTAGGGTAACTCACATGGGATCTGGGAGTACATATAAAACGGCTAGGGTAACTCACTTGGAGTCTGGGAGAACATATAAAGGGGCTAGGATAACTCACTTGGGGTCAGGGAATACTTATAAAGGTGGTATGGTAACTCACTTGGGGTCAGAGAGTACTTCTATGGGACTAGGGTAACTCACTTGCGGTCAGAGAGTACATATAAAGGAGCTAGGATAACTCACTTGGGGTTAGGGTGTACTTATAAAGGGGTTAGGGTACCTCTCTTGGTGTCAGGGAGTAATTATAAGGGACTAGGGTAACTCACTTGGTGTCTGGGAGTACTTATAAAGGGGCTATGGTAACTTACTTGGGGTGAGGGAGTACATATAAAGGGGCTATGGTAACTCACTTGTGGTCAGGGAGTACTTCTATGGGACTAGGGTAACTCACTTGGAACCGGGGAGTGCTTATAAAGGTGATATGGTAACTCAGTTGGGGTCAGAGAGTACTTCTATGGGACTAGGGTAACTCACTTGCGGTCAGAGAGTACATATAAAGGAGCTAGAATAACTCACTTGGGGTCAGGGTGTACTTATAAAGGGGCTAGGATAACTCATTTGGGGTCAGGGAGTACTTATATAGGGGCTAGGGTAACTCACTTGAGGTAAGAGAGTACTTATAAGGGACTAGGGTAACTCACTTGGGGTCTGGTAGTACATATAAAGCGGCTAGGATAACTCACTTGCGATAAGAGAGTACATATAAATGGGCTAGGGAACTCACTTGGGGTTAGGGTATACTTATAATGAGGCTAGGGTACCTCACTTGGTGTCAAGGAATACTTATAAAGAGGCTATGGTAACTCACTTGGGGTCAGGGAGTACTAATATGAGACTAGGGTAACACACTTGGGGTCAGGGAGTACTTATTAAGGGGTTAGAATAACTCACTTGCGGACAGAGAGTACATATAAAGCGGCTAGGATAACTCACTTGCGGTCAGAGAGTACATATAAAGGGGCTAGGATAACTCACTTAGGGTCAGAGAGTACTTATATAGGGGCTAGGGTAACTCACATGGGGTCAGGGAGTGCTTATAAAGGTGATATGGTAACTCACTAAGGGTCAGGGAGTACTTCTATGGGACTAGGGTAACTCACTTGCGGTCAGAGAGTACATATAAGGAGCTAGGATAACTCACTTGGGGTCAGGGAGTACTTATAAGGGACTAAGGTAACTCACTTGGTGTCTGGGAGTACTTATAAAGGGGCTATGGTAACTCACTTGGGGTCAGAGAGTGCTTATAAAGGTGATATGGTAACTCACTTGTGGTCAGGGAGTACTTATAAAGGGGCTAGTGTAACTCACTTTGGGTCAAGGAGTACTTATATGGGTCTAGGGTAACTGACTGCGGTCAGAGAGTACATATAAAGGGGCTAGGATAACTCACTTGGGGTCAGGGAGTACTTATAAAGGGGCTAGGATAACTCACTTAGGGTCAGGGAGTACTTATAAAGGTGATATGGTAACTCACTTGGGGTCAGGGAGTACTTATAAAGGGGCTAGTGTAACTCACTTTGGGTCAAGGAGTACTTATATGGGACTAGGGTAACTGACTGCGGTCAGAGAGTACATATAAAGGGGCTAGGATAACTCACTTGGGGTCAGGGAGTACTTATAAAGGGGCTATGGTAACTCACTTGGGGTCAGGGAGAACTACTATGGGACTAGGGTAACTCACTTGCGTTCAGAGAGTATATATAAAGAGGCTAGGGTAACTCACTTGGGGTCATGGAGTACTTATAAAGGTGATATGGTAACTCACTTGGGGTCAGAGAGTACTTATAAAGGGGCTAGGGTAACTCACTTTGGGTCAAGGAGTACTTATATGGGACTAGGGTAACTCACTTGGGATCTGGGAATACTTATAAAGGGCTAGGATAACTCACTTGGGGTCAGGGAGTACAACTATGGGACTAGGGTAACTCACTTGCGTTCAGAGAGTACATATGAAGGGGCTAGGATAACTCACTTGGGGTCAGGGAGTACTTATAAAGGGGCTATGGTAACTCACTTGGGGTCAGGGAGTACTTATAAAGGGGTTAGAATACCTCACTTGCGGTCAGAGAGTACATATAAAGGGGCTAAGATAACTCACTTGGGGTCAGGGAGTACTTATAAAGGGGCTATGGTAAATCACTTGGGGTAAGGGAGTACTTATAAAGGTGATATGGTAACTCACTTGGGGTCAGGGAGTACTTATAAAGGGGCTAGTGTAACTCACTTTGGGTCAAGGAGTACTTATATGGGACTAGGGTAACTCACTTGGGTTCTGGGAGCACTTATAAAGGGGCTAGGGTAACTCACTTTGGGTCAAGGAGTACTTATATGGGAGTAGGGTAACTCACTTGGTGTCTGTGAGTACTTATATGTGACCAGGGTAACTCACATGGGGCCAGGCTGTACTTATTAAAAGGCTAGGGTAACTCACTTGGGGTCAGGGAGTACTTATAAAGGGGTTAGAATAACTCACTTGCGATCAGAGAGTATATATAAAGGGGCTAAGATAACTCACTTGGGGTCAGGGAGTACTTATAAAGGGGCTATGGTAACTCACTTGGGGTCAGCGAGTACTTATAAGGGACTAGGGTAACTCACTTGGGGTCTGGTAGTACATATATAGCGGCTAGGATAACTCACTTGCGGTCAGAGAGTACATATAAATGGGCTAGGGAACTCACTTGCGGTCAGAGAGTACATATAAATGGGCTAGGGTAACTCACTTGCGGTCCGAGAGTACATATAAAGGAGCTAGAATAACTTACTTGGGGTTAGGGTGTACTTATAAAGGGGTTAGGGTACCTCTCTTGGTGTCAGGGAGTAATTATAAGGGACTAGGGTAACTCAGTTGTGGTCATGGAGTACTTCTATGGGACTAGGGTAACTCACTTGCGGTCAGAGAGTACATATAAAGGGGCTAGGGTAACTCACTTGGGGTCGGGGAGTACATATAAAGGGGCTATGGTAACTAACATGGGGTCAGGGAGTACTTATAAGGGACTAGGGTAACTCACTTGGGGTCTGGTAGTACATATAAAGCGGCTAGGATAACTCACTTGCGGTAAGAGAGTACATATAAATGGGCTAGGGAACTCACTTGGGGTTAGGGTGTACTTATAATGGGGCTAGGGTACCTCATTTGGTGTCAAGGAATACTTATAAAGGGGCTATGGTAACTCACTTGGGGTCAGGGAGTACTTATAAAGGGGTTAGAATAACTCACTTGCGGTGAGAGAGTACATATAAAGGGGCTAAGATAACTCACTTTGGGTCATGGAGTACTTATAAGGGACTAAGGTAACTCACTTGATGTCTGGGAGTACTTATAGCGCCTAGAATAACTCACTTGCGGTCAGAGAGTACAAATAAAGGGGCTAGGATAACTCACTTGCGGTCAGAGAGTACATATAAAGGGGCTAGGATAACTCACATGGGGTCAAGGAATACTTATAAAGAGGCTATGGTAACTCACTTGGGGTCAGGGAGTACTAATATGAGACTAGAGTAACACACTTTGGGTCAGGGAGTACTTATAAAGGGGCTATGGTAACTCACTTGGGGCGAGGAAGTACTTCTATGAGACTAGGGTAACTCACATGGGATCTGGGAGTACATATAAAACGGCTAGGGTAACTCACTTGGAGTCTGGGAGAACATATAAAGGGGCTAGGATAACTCACTTGGGGCCAGGGTGTACTTATAAAGGGGCTGGGGTAACTCACTTGGGGTCAGAGAGTACTTATAAGGGACTAGGGTAACTCATTTGCGGTCAGAGAGTACATATAAAGGGGCTAGGATAACTCACTTGGGGTCAGGGAATACGTATAAAGGTGATATGGTAACTCACTTGGGGTCAGAGAGTACTTCTATGGGACTAGGGTAACTCACTTGCGGTCAGAGAGTACATATAAAGGAGCTAGGATAACTCACTTGGGGTTAGGGTGTACTTATAAAGGGGTTAGGGTACCTCTCTTGGTGTCAGGGAGTAATTATAAGGGACTAGGGTAACTCACTTGGTGTCTGGGAGTACTTATAAAGGGGCTATGGTAACTCACTTGGGGTGAGGGAGTACATATAAAGGGGCTATGGTAACTCACTTGTGGTCAGGGAGTACTTCTATGGGACTAGGGTAACTCACTTGGAACCGGGGAGTGCTTATAAAGGTGATATGGTAACTCAGTTGGGGTCAGAGAGTACTTCTATGGGACTAGGGTAACTCACTTGCGGTCAGAGAGTACATATAAAGGAGCTAGGATAACTCACTTGGGGTCAGGGTGTACTTATAAAGGGGCTAGGATAACTCATTTGGGGTCAGGGAGTACTTATAAAGGGGCTATGGTAACTCACTTGGGGTAAGAGAGTACTTATAAGGGACTAGGGTAACTCACTTGGGGTCTGGTAGTACATATAAAGCGGCTAGGATAACTCACTTGCGATAAGAGAGTACATATAAATGGGCTAGGGAACTCACTTGGGGTTAGGGTATACTTATAATGAGGCTAGGGTACCTCACTTGGTGTCAAGGAATACTTATAAAGAGGCTATGGTAACTCACTTGGGGTCAGGGAGTACTAATATGAGACTAGGGTAACACACTTGGGGTCAGGGAGTACTTATTAAGGGGTTAGAATAACTCACTTGCGGACAGAGAGTACATATAAAGGGGCTAGGATAACTCACTTGGGGTCAGGGAGTACATATAAGGAGTTAGGATAACTCACTTAGGGTCAGAGAGTACTTATATAGGGGCTAGGGTAACTCACTTGGGGTCAGGGAGTGCTTATAAAGGTGATATGGTAACTCACTTGTGGTCAGGGAGTACTTCTAAGGGACTAGCGTAACTCACTTGCGGTCAGAGAGTACATATAAAGGGGCTAGGATAACTCACTTGGGGTCAGGGTGTACTTATAAAGGGGCTAGTGTAACTCACTTGGGGTCAGGGAGTACTTCTATGGGACTAGGGTAACTCACTTGGGGTCTGGGAGTGCATATAAAGGGGCTAGGATAACTCACATAGGGTCAGAGAGTACTTATATAGGGGCTAGGGTAACTCACATGGGGTCAGGGAGTGCTTATTTAGTGATATGGTAACTCACTTGGGGTCAGGGAGTACTTCTATGGGACTAGGGTAACTCACTTGCGGTCAGAGAGTACATATAAGGAGCTAACATAACTCACTTGGGGTCAGGGAGTACTTATAAGGGACTAAGGTAACTCACTTGGTGTCTGGGAGTACTTATAAAGGGGCTATGGTAACTCACTTGGGGTCAGGGAGTGCTTATAAAGGTGATATGGTAACTCACTTGTGGTCAGGGAGTACTTCTAAGGGACTAGCGTAACTCACTTGCGGTCAGAGAGTACATATAAGGAGTTAGGATAACTCACTTACGGTCAGAGAGTACTTATATAGGGGCTAGGGTAACTCACTTGGGGTCAGGGAGTGCTTATAAAGGTGATATGGTAACTCACTTGGGGTCTGGGAGTACATATAAAGGGGCTAGGATAACTCACTTGGGGTCAGGGAGTACTTATAAAGGGGCTATGGTAACTCACTTGGGGTCAGGAAGTACTACTATGGGACTAGGGTAACTCACTTACGTTCAGAGAGTACATATAAAGGGACTAGGGTAACTCACTTGGGGTCTGGGAGTACTTATAAAGGGGCTAGGATAAATCACTTGGGGTCAGGGAGTACTTATAATGGTGATATGGTAACTCACTTGGGGTCAGGGAGTACTTATATAGGGGCTAGGGTAACTCACTTGGGGTCAGGTAGTACTTCTATGGGACTAGGGTAACTCACATGGGGTCTGGGAGTACATATAAAGCGGCTAGGGTAACTCACTTGTAGTCTGGGAGTACATATAAAGGGGCTAGGATAACTCACTTGGGGTCAGGGAGTACTTATAAAGGGGCTATGGTAACTCACTTGGGGTCAGGGAGTACTTATAAAGGGGTTAGAATACCTCACTTGCGGTCAGAGAGTACATATATAGGGGTTAGGATAACTCATTTTGGGTCAAGGAGTACTTATATGGTTCTATGGTATCTCACTTGGTGTCTGTGAGTACTTATATGAGACCAGGGTAACTCACTTGGAGCCGGGGTGTACTTATAAAGGGGTTATTGTAACTCACTTGGGGTTCGGGAGTACTTCTATGGGACTAGGGTAACTCACTTAGGGTCAGGGTGTATTTATATGGGACTAGGGTAACTCACTTGCGGTCAGAGAGTACATATAAAGGGGGTAGGATAACTCACTTGTGGTCAGAGAGTACATATAAAGGGGCTAGGATAACTCACTTGGGGTCAGGGAGTACTTATATAGGAGCTATGGTAACTCACTTGGGGTCAGGGAGCACATATAAAGCGGCTAGGGTAACTCACTTGGAGTCTGGGAGTACATATAAAGGGGCTAGGATAACTCACTTGGGGTCAGGGAGTACTTAGAAAGGGGCTATGGTAACTCACTTGGGGTCAGGGAGTACTTAGAAAGGTGTTAGGATAACTCACTTTGGGTCAAGAAGTACTTATATGGGACTATGGTATCTCACTAGGTGTCTGTGAGTAATTCTATGGGACTAGGGTAACTCACTTGCGGTCAGAGAGTACATATAAAGGGGCTAGGATAACTCACTTGGGGTCAGGGGGTACTTATAAAGGGGCTAGGGTAACTCACTTGGTGTCAGGGAGTACTTATAAGGGACTAGGGTAATTCACTTGGGGTCAGGGAGTACTACTATGGGACTACGGTAACTCACTTAGGGTCAGGGAGTGCTTATAAAGGTGATATGGTAACTCACTTGGGGTCAGGGAGTACTTCTATGTGACTAAGGTAACTCACTTGCGGTCAGAGAGTACATATAAGGAGCTAGGATAACTCACTTGGGGTCAGGGTGTACTTATAAAGGGGCTAGGGTAACTCACTTGGTGTCAGGGAGTACTTATAAGGGACTAGGGTAATTCACTTGGGGTCAGGGAGTACTTCTATGGGACTAGGGTAAATCACATGGGGTCTGGGAGTACATATAAAGCGGCTAGGGTAACTCACTTGCGGTCAGAGAGTACATATAAAGGGGCTAGGATAACTCACTTAGGGTCAGAGAGTACTTATATAGGGGCTAGGGTAACTCATATGGGGTCAGGGAGTGCTTATAAAGGTGATATGGTAACTCACTAAGGGTCAGGGAGTACTTCTATGGGACTAGGGTAACTCACTTGCGGTCAGAGAGTACATATAAGGAGCTAGGATAACTCACTTGGGGTCAGGGAGTACTTATAAGGGACTAAGGTAACTCACTTGGTGTCTGGGAGTACTTATAAAGGGGCTATGGTAACTCACTTGGGGTCAGGGAGTGCTTATAAAGGTGATATGGTAACTCACTTGTGGTCAGGGAGTACTTATAAAGGGGCTAGTGTAACTCACTTTGGGTCAAGGAGTACTTATATGGGTCTAGGGTAACTGACTGCGGTCAGAGAGTACATATAAAGGGGCTAGGATAACTCACTTGGGGTCAGGGAGTACTTATAAGGGGCTAGGATAACTCACTTGGGGTCAGGGAGTACTTATAAAGGGGCTAGGATAACTCACTTAGGGTTCAGGGAGTACTTATAAAGGTGATATGGTAACTCACTTGGGGTCAGGGAGTACTTATAAAGGGGCTAGTGTAACTCACTTTGGGTCAAGGAGTACATTATTTGGGACTAGGGTAACTGACTGCGGTTAGAGAGTACATATAAAGGGGCTAGGGATAACTCACTTGGGTTCAGGGAGTACTTATAAAGGGGCTATGGTAACTCACTTGGGGTCAGGGAGAACTACTATGGGACTAGGGTAACTCACTTGCGTTCAGAGAGTATATATAAAGAGGCTAGGATAACTCACTTGGGGTCAGGGAGTACTTATAAAGGTGATATGGTAACTCACTTGGGGTCAGAGAGTGTACTTATAAAGGGGCTAGGGTAACTCACTTTGGGTCAAGGAGTACTTATATGGGACTAGGGTAACTCACTTGGGATCTGGGAATACTTATAAAAGGGGCTAGGATAACTCACTTGGGGTCAGGGAGTACTACTATGGGACTAGGGTAACCTCACTTCCGTTCAGAGAGTACATATAAAGGGACTAGGGTAACTCACTTGGGGTCTGGGAGTACTTATAAAGGGGCTAGGATAAATCACTTGGGGTCAGGGAGTACTTATAATGGTGATATGGTAACTCACTTGGGGTCAGGGAGTACTTATATAGGGGCTAGGGTAACTCACTTGGGGTCAGGTAGTACTTCTATGGGACTAGGGTAACTCACATGGGGTCTGGGAGTACATATAAAGCGGCTAGGGTAACTCACTTGGAGTCTGGGAGTACATATAAAGGGGCTAGGATAACTCACTTGGGGTCAGGGAGTACTTATAAAGGGGCTATGGTAACTCACATTGGGGTCAGGGAGTACTTATAAAGGGGTTAGAATACCTCACTTGCGGTCAGAGAGTACATATATAGGGGTTAGGATAACTCATTTTGGGTCAAGGAGTACTTATATGGTTCTATGGTATCTCACTTGGTGTCTGTGAGTACTTATATGAGACCAGGGTAACTCACTTGGTGCCTGGGGAGTACTTTATAAAGGGGCTATGGTAAATCACTTGGGGTAAGGGAGTACTACTATGGGACTACGGTAACTCACTTGGGGTCAGGGAGTACTACTACGGGACTAGGGTAACTCACTTGCGTTCAGAGAGTAAATATAAAGAGGATAGGATAACTCACTTTGGGTCAGGGAGTACTTATAAAGGGGCTAGTGTAACTCACTTTGGGTCAAGGAGTACTTATATGGGACTAGGGTAACTCACTTGGGTTCTGGGAGCACTTATAAAAGGGGCTAGGGTAACTCACTTTGGGTCAAGGAGTACTTATATGGGAGTAGGGTAACTCACTTGGTGTCTGTGAGTACTTATATGTGACCCAGGGTAACTCACATGGGGCCAGGCTGTACTTATTAAAAGGCTAGGGTAAACTCACTTGGGGTCAGGAGAGTACTTATAAAGGGGTTAGAATAACTCACTTGCGATCAGAGAGTATATATAAAGGGGCTAAGATAAACTCACTTGGGGTCAGGGAGTACTTATAAAGGGGCTATGGTAACTCACTTGGGGTCAGGGAGTACTTATAAGGGACTAGGGTAACTCACTTGGGGTCTGGTAGTACATATATAGCGGCTAGGATAACTCACTTGCGGTCAGAGAGTACATATAAATGGGCTAGGGAACTCACTTGCGGTCAGAGAGTACATATAAATGGGCTAGGGTAACTCACTTGCGGTCCGAGAGTACATATAAAGGAGCTAGATTAACTTACTTGGGGTTAGGGTGTACTTATAAAGGGGTTAGGGTACCTCTCTTGGTGTCAGGGAGTAATTATAAGGGACTAGGGTAACTCAGTTGTGGTCAGGGAGAACTTCTATGGGACTAGGGTAACTCACTTGCGGTCAGAGAGTACATATAAAGGGGCTAGGGTAACTCACTTGGGGTCGGGGTGTACATATAAAGGGGCTATGGTAACTAACTTGGGGTCAGGGAGTACTTATAAGGGGACTAGGGTAACTCACTTGGGGTCTGGTAGTACATATAAAGCGGCTAGGATAACTCACTTGCGGTAAGAAGAGTACATATAAATGGGCTAGGGAACTCACTTGGGGTTAGGGTGTACTTATAATGGGGCTAGGGTACCTCATTTGGTGTCAAGGAATACTTATAAAGGGGCTATGGTAACTCACTTGGGGTCAGGGAGTACTTATAAAGGGGTTAGAATAACTCACTTGCGGTGAGAGAGTACATATAAAGGGGCTAAGATAACTCACTTTGGGTCATGGAGTACTTATAAGGGACTAAGGTAACTCACTTGATGTCTGGGAGTACTTATAGCGCCTAGAATAACTCACTTGCGGTCAGAGAGTACAAATAAAAGGGGGCTAGGGTAACTCACTTGCGGTCAGAGAGTACATATAAAGGGGCTAGGATAACTCACATGGGGTCAAGGAATACTTATAAAGAGGCTATGGTAACTCACTTGGGGTCAGGGAGTACTAATATGAGACTAGAGTAACACACTTTGGGTCAGGGAGTACTTATAAAGGGGCTATGGTAAACTCACTTGGGCGAGGAAGTACTTCTATGAGACTAGGGTAACCTCACATGGGATCTGGGAGTACATATAAAACGGCTAGGGTAACTCACTTGGAGTCTGGGAGAACATATAAAGGGGCTAGGATAACTCACTTGGGGCCAGGGTGTACTTATAAAGGGGCTGGGGTAACTCACTTGGGGTCAGAGAGTACTTATAAGGGACTAGGGTAACTCATTTGCGGTCAGAGAGTACATAATAAAGGGGCTAGGATAACTCACTTGGGGTCAGGGAATACTTATAAAGGTGATATGGTAACTCACTTGGGGTCAGAGAGTACTTCTATGGGACTAGGGTAACTCACTTGCGGTCAGAGAGTACATATAAAGGAGCTAGGATAACTCACTTGGGGTTAGGGTGTACTTATAAAGGGGTTAGGGTACCTCTCTTGGTGTCAGGGAGTAATTATAAGGGACTAGGTTAACTCTACTTGGTGTCTGGGAGTACTTATATAAAGGGGCTATGGTAACTCACTTGGGGTGAGGGAGTACATATAAAGGGGCTATGGTAACTCACTTGTGGTCAGGGAGTACTTCTATGGGACTAGGGTAACTCACTTGGAACCGGGGAGTGCTTATAAAGGTGATATGGTAACTCAGTTGGGGTCAGAGAGTACTCTTCTATGGGACTAGGGTAACTCACTTTGCGGTCAGAGAGTACATATAAAAGGAGCTAGGATAACTCACTTGGGGGTCAGGGTGTACTTATAAAGGGGCTAGGATAACTCATTTGGGGTCAGGGAGTACATATAAGGAGTTAGGATAACTCACTTAGGGTCAGAGAGTACTTATAAGGGACTAGGGTAAACTCACTTGGGGGTCTGGTAGTACATATAAAGCGGCATAGGATAACTCACTTGCGATAAGAGAGTACATATAAATGGGCTAGGGAACTCACTTGGGGTTAGGGTATACTTATAATGAGGCTAGGGTACCTCACTTGGTGTCAAGAGAATACTTATAAAGAGGCTATGGTAAACTCACTTGGGGTCAGGGAGTACTAATATGAGACTAGGGTAACACACTTGGGGTCAGGGAGTACTTATTAAGGGGTTAGAATAACTCACTTGCGGACAGAGAGTACATATAAAGGGGCTAGGATAACTCACTTGGGGTCAGGGAGTACATATAAGGAGTTAGGATAACTCACTTAGGGTCAGAGAGTAACTTATAATAGGGGCTAGGGTAACTCACTTGGGGTCAGGGAGTGCTTATAAAGGTGATATGGTAACTCACTTGTGGTCAGGGAGTACTTCTAAGGGACTAGCGTAACTCACTTGCGGTTCAGAGAGTACATATAAAAGGGGCTAGGATAACTCACTTGGGGTCAGGGTGTACTTATAAAGGGGCTAGTGTAACTCACTTGGGGTCAGGGAGTACTTCTATGGGACTAGGGTAACTCACATAGGGTCAGAGAGTACTTATATAGGGGCTAGGGTAACTCACATGGGGTCAGGGAGTGCTTATTTAGTGATATGGTAACTCACTTGGGGTCAGGGAGTACTTCTATGGGACTAGGGTAAACTCACTTGCGGTCAGAGAGTACATATAAGGAGCTAACATAACTCACTTGGGGTCAGGGAGTACTTATAAGGGACTAAGGTAACTCACTTGGTGTCTGGGAGTACTTATAAAGGGGCTATGGTAACTCACTTCGGGTCAGGAAGTACTATCTATGGGACTAGGGTAAACTCACTTGCGTTCAGAGAGTACATATAAAGGGACTAGGGTAACTCACTTGGGGTCTGGGAGTACTTATAAAGGGGCTAGGATAAATCACTTGGGGGTCAGGGATACTTATAATGGTGATATGGTAAACTCACTTGGGGTCAGGGAGTACTTATATAGGGGCTAGGGTAACTCACTTGGGGTCAGCTGGTACTTCTATGGGACTAGGGTAACTCACATGGGGTCTGGGAGTACATATAAAGCGGCTAGGGTAACTCACTTGGAGTCTGGGAGTACATATAAAGGGGCTAGGATAACTCACTTGGGGTCAGGCAGTACTTATAAAGGGGCTATGGTAACTCACTTGGGGTCAGGGGAGTACTTATAAAGGGGCTATGGTAACTCACTTGGGGTGAGGGAGTACATATAAAGGGGCTATGGTAACTCACTTGTGGTCAGGGAGTACTTCTATGGGACTAGGGTAACTCACTTGGAACCGGGGAGTGCTTATAAAGGTGATATGGTAACTCAGTTGGGGTCAGAGAGTACTTCTATGGGACTAGGGTAACTCACTTGCGGTCAGAGAGTACATATAAAGGAGCTAGGATAACTCACTTGGGGTCAGGGTGTACTTATAAAGGGGCTAGGATAACTCATTTGGGGTCAGGGAGTACATATAAGGAGTTAGGATAACTCACTTAGGGTCAGAGAGTACTTATTAAGGGACTAGGTGTAACTCACTTGGGGTCTGGTAGTACATATAAAGCGGCTAGGATAACTCACTTGCGATAAGAGAGTACATATAAATGGGCTAGGGAACTCACTTGGGGTTAGGGTATACTTATAATGAGGCTAGGGTACCTCACTTGGTGTCAAGGAATACTTATAAAGAGGCTATGGTAACTCACTTGGGGTCAGGGAGTACTAATATGAGACTAGGGTAACACACTTGGGGTCAGGGAGTACTTATTAAGGGGTTTAGAATAACTCACTTGCGGACAGAGAGTACATATAAAGGGGCTAGGATAACTCACTTGGGGGTCAGGGAGTACATATAAGGAGTTAGGGATAACTCACTTAGGGTCAGAGAGTACTTATATAGGGGCTAGGGTAACTCACTTGGGTCAGGGAGTGCTTATAAAGGTGATATGGTAACTCACTTGTGGTCAGGGAGTACTTCTAAGGGACTAGCGTAACTCACTTTGCGGTCAGAGAGTACATATAAAGGGGCTAGGATAACTCACTTGGGGTCAGGGTGTACTTATAAAGGGGCTAGTGTAACTCACTTGGGGTCAGGGAGTACTTCTATGGGACTAGGGTAACTCACATAGGGTCAGAGAGTACTTATATAGGGGCTAGGGTAACTCACATGGGGTCAGGGAGTGCTTATTAGTGATATGGTAACTCACTTGGGGTCAGGGAGTACTTCTATGGGACTAGGGTAACTCACTTGCGGTCAGAGAGTACATATAAGGAGCTAACATAACTCACTTGGGGTCAGGGAGTACTTATAAGGGACTAAGGTAACTCACTTGGTGTCTGGGAGTACTTATAAAGGGGCTATGGTAACTCACTTGGGGTCAGGGAGTGCTTATAAAGGTGATATGGTAACTCACTTGTGGTCAGGGAGTACTTCTAAGGGACTAGCGTAACTCACTTGCGGTCAGAGAGTACATATAAGGAGTTAGGATAACTCACTTACGGTCAGAGAGTACTTATATAGGGGCTAGGGTAACTCACTTGGGGTCAGGGAGTGCTTATAAAGGTGATATGGTAACTCACTTGGGGTCTGGGAGTACATATAAAGGGGCTAGGATAACTCACTTGGGGTCAGGGAGTACTTATAAAGGGGCTATGGTAACTCACTTCGGGTCAGGAAGTACTACTATGGGACTAGGGTAACTCACTTGCGTTCAGAGAGTACATATAAAGGGACTAGGGTAACTCACTTGGGGTCTGGGAGTACTTATAAAGGGGCTAGGATAAATCACTTGGGGTCAGGGAATACTTATAATGGTGATATGGTAACTCACTTGAGGGTCAGGGAGTACTTATATAGGGGCTAGGGTAACTCACTTGGGGTCAGCTGGTACTTCTATGGGACTAGGGTAACTCACATGGGGTCTGGGAGTACATATAAAGCGGCTAGGGTAACTCACTTGGAGTCTGGGAGTACATATAAAGGGGCTAGGATAACTCACTTGGGGTCAGGCAGTACTTATAAAGGGGCTATGGTAACTCACTTGGGGTCAGGGAGTACTTATAAAGGGGTTAGAATACCTCACTTGCGGTCAGAGAGTACCATATATAGGGGTTAGGATAACTCATTTTGGGTCAAGGAGTACTTATATGGTTCTAAGGTATCTCACTTGGTGTCTGTGAGTACTTATATGAGACCAGGGTAACTCACTTGGAGCCGGGGTGTACTTATAAAGGGGTTATTGTAACTCACTTGGGGTTCGGGAGTACTTCTATGGGACTAGGGTAACTCACTTAGGGTCAGGGTGTATTTATATGGGACTAGGGTAACTCACTTGCGGTCAGAGAGTACATATAAAGGGGATAGGAAAACTCACTTGTGGTCAGAGAGTACATATAAAGGGGCTAGGATAACTCACTTGGGGTCAGGGAGTACTTATATAGGAGCTATGGTAACTCACTTGGGGTCAGGGAGTACATATAAAGCGGCTAGGGTAACTCACTTGGAGTCTGAGGGAGTACATATAAAGGGGCTAGGATAACTCACTTTGGGGTCATGGAAGTACTTAGACAAGGGGCTATGGTAACTCACTTGGGGTCAGGGAGTACTTAGAAAGGTGTTAGGATAACTCACTTTGGGTCAAGAAGTACTTATATGGGACTATGGTATCTCACTAGGTGTCTGTGAGTAATTCTATGGGACTAGGGTAACTCACTTGCGGTCAGAGAGTACATATAAAGGGGCTAGGATAACTCACTTGGGGTCAGGGGGTACTTATAAAGGGGCTAGTGTAACTCACTTGGAGGTCAGGGAGTACTTCTATGGAACTAGGGTAACTCACTTGGGGTCTGGGAGTACTTCTATGGGGACTAAGGTAACTCACTTGCGGTCAGAGAGTACATATAAGGAGCTAGGATAACTCACTTGGAGTCAGGGTGTACTTATAAAGGGGCTAGGGTAACTCACTTGGTGTCAGGGAGTACTTATAAGGGGACTAGGGTAATTCACTTGGGGTCAGGGAGTACTACTATGGGACTACGGTAACTCACTTGGGGTCAGGGAGTGCTTATAAAGGTGATATGGTAACTCACTTGGGGTCACGGAGTACTTCTATGTGACTAAGGTAACTCACTTGCGGTCAGAGAGATACATATAAGGAGCTAGGATAACTCACTTGGGGTCAGGGTGTACTTATAAAGGGGGCTAGGGTAACTCACTTGGTGTCAGGGAGTACTTATAAGGGACTAGGGTAATTCACTTGGGGTCAGGGAGTACTTCTATGGGACTAGGGTAACTCACATGGGGTCTGGGAGTACATATAAAGCGGCTAGGGTAACTCACTTGCGGTCAGAGAGTACATATAAAGGGGCTAGGATAACTCACTTAGGGTCAGAGAGTACTTATATAGGGGCTAGGGTAACTCATATAGGGGTCAGGGAGAGTGCTTATAAAGGTGATATGGTAACTCACTAAGGGTCAGGGAGTACATTCTATGGGACTAGGGGTAACTCACTTGCGGTCAGAGAGTACATATAAGGAGCTAGGATAACTCACTTGGGGTCAGGGAGTACTTATAAGGGACTAAGGTAACTCACTTGGTGTCTGGGAGTACTTATAAAGGGTGCTATGGTAACTTACTTGGGGTCAGGGAGTGCTTATAAAGGGTGATATGGTAAACTCACTTAGTGGTCAGGGAGTACTTATAAAGGGGCTAGTGTGTAACTCACTTTGGGTCAAGGAGTACTACTATATGGGTCTAGGGTAACTGACTGCGGTCAAGAGAGTACATATAAAGGGGCTAGGAATAACTCACTTGGGGTCAGGGAGTACTTATAAAGGGCTAGGATAACTCACTTAGGGTCAGGGAGTACTTATAAAGGTGATATGGTAACTCACTTGGGGTCAGGGAGTACTTATAAAGGGGCTAGTGTAACTCACTTTTGGGTCAAGGAGTACTTATTTGGGACTAGGGTAACTGACTGCGGTCAGAGAGTACATATAAAGGGGCTAGGATAAACTCACTTGGGGTCAGGGAGTACTTATAAAGGGGCTATGGTAACTCACTTGGGGTCAGGGAGAAACTACTATGGGACTAGGGTAACTCACTTGCGTTCAGAGAGTATATATAAAGAGGCTAGGATAACTCACTTGGAGGTCAGGGAGTATCTTATAAAGGTGATATGGTAACTCACTTGGGGTCAGAGAGTACTTATAAAGGGGCTAGGGTAACTCACTTTGGGTCAAGGAGTACTTATATGGGATAAGAGGTAACTCACTTGGGATCTGGGAATACTTATAAAGGGGCTAGGATAACTCACTTGGGGTCAGGGAGTACTACTATGGGACTAGGGTAACTCACTTCCGTTCAGAGAGTACATATAAAGGGACTAGGGTAACTCACTTGGGGTCTGGGAGTACTTATAAAGGGGCTAGGATCAAATCACTTGGGGTCAGGGAGTACTTATAATGGTGATATGGTAACTCACTTGGGGTCAGGGAGTACTTCTATGGGACTAGGGTAACTCACATGGGGTCTGGGAGTACATATAAAGCGGCCTAGGGTAACTCACTTGGAGTCTGGGAGTACATATAAAGGGGCTAGGATAACTCACTTGGGGTCAGGGAGTACTTATAAAGGGGCTATGGTAACTCACTTGGGGTCAGGGAGTACTTATAAAAGGGGTTAGAATACCTCACTTGCGGTCAGAGAGTACATATATAGGGGTTAGGATAAACTCATTTTGGGTCAAGGAGTACTTATATGGTTCTATGGTATCTCAACTTGGTGTCTGTGAGTACTTATATGAGACCAGGGTAAACTCACTTGGAGCCGGGGTGTACTTATAAAGGGGTTATTGTAACTCACTTGGGGTTCGGGAGTACTTCTATTGGAACTAGGGTAACTCACTTGGGGTCTGGGAGTACTTCTATGGGACTAAGGTAACTCACTTGCGGTCAGAGAGTACATATAAGGAGCTAGGATAACTCACTTGGGGTCAGGGTGTACTTATAAAGGGGCTAGGGTAACTCACTTGGTGTCAGGGAGTACTTTATAAGGGACTAGGGTAATTCACTTGGGGTCAGGGAGTACTACTATGGGACTACGGTAACTCACTTGGGGTCAGGGAGTGCTTATAAAGGTGATATTGGTAACTCACTTGGGGTCATGGAGTACTTCTATGTGACTAAGGTAACTCACTTGCGGTCAGAGAGTACATATAAGGAGCTAGGATAACTCACTTGGGGTCAGGGTGTACTTATAAAGGGGCTAGGGTAACTCACTTGGTGTCAGGGAGTACTTATAAGGGACTAGGGTAATTCACTTGGGGTCAGGGAGTACTTCTATGGGACTAGGGTAAACTCACATGGGGTCTGGGAGTACATATAAAGCGGCTAGGGTAACTCACTTGCGGTCAGAGAGTACATATAAAGGGGCTAGGATAACTCACTTAGGGTCAGAGAAGTACTTATATAGGGGCTAGGGTAACTCACATGGGGGTCAGGGAGTGCTTATAAAGGTGATATGGTAACTCACTAAGGGTCAGGGAGTACTTCTATGGGACTAGGGTAACTCAACTTGCGGTCAGAGAGTACATATAAGGAGCTAGGATAACTCACTTGGGGTCAGGGAGTACTTATAAGGGACTAAGGTAACTCACTTGGTGTCTGGGAGTACTTATAAAGGGGCTTATGGTAACTCACTTTGGGGGTCAGGGAGTGCTTATAAAGGTGATATGGTAAACTCACTTGTGGTCAGGGAGTACTTATAAAGGGGCTAGTGTAACTCACTTTGGGTCAAGTGAGTACTTATATGGGTCTAGGGTAACTGACTGCGGTCAGAGAGTACATATAAAGGGGCTAGGATAAACTCACTTGGGGGTCAGGGAGTACTTATAAAGGGGCTAGGATAACTCACTTAGGGTCAGGGAGTACTTATAAAGGTGATATGTGTACTCACTTGGGGTCAGGGAGTACTTACTAAAGGGGCTAGTGTAAACTCACTTTGGGTCAAGAGAGTACTTATTTGGGACTTAGGGTAACTGACTGCGGTCAGAGAGTACATATAAAGGGGCTAGGATAACTCACTTGGGGTCAGGGAGTACTTATAAAGGGGCTATGGTAACTCACTTGGGGTCAGGGAGAACTACCTATGGGACTAGGGTAACTCACTTGCGTTCAGAGAGTATATATAAAGAGGTGCTAGGATAACTCACTTGGGGTCAGGGAGTACTTATAAAGGTGATATGGTAACTCACTTGGGGTCAGAGAGTACTTATAAAGGGGCTAGGGTAACTCACTTTGGTTCAAAGGAGTACTTATATGGGACTAGGGTAACTCACTTGGGATCTGGGAATACTTATAAAGGGGCTAGGATAACTCACTTGGGGTCAGGGATTACTACTATGGGACTAGGGTAACTCACTTCCGTTCAGAGAGTACATATAAAGGGGCTAAGATAACTCACTTGGGGTCAGGGAGTTTCTTATAAAGCTGATATGGTAACTCACTTGGGGTCAGAGAGTACTTATATAAGGGGCTAGGGTAAACTCACATGGGTTCTATGGAGTGCTTATAAAGGTGGATATGGTAACTCACTTAGGGGTCAGGGAGTACTTCTATGGGACTAGAGCTAACTCACTTGCGGTCAGAGAGTACATATAAGGAGCTAGGATAACTCACTTGGGGTCAGGGGAGTACTTATAAGGGACTAAGGTAACTCACTTGGTGTCTGGGAGTACTTATAAAAGGGGGCTATGGTAAACTCACTTGGGGTCAGGGAGTGCTTATAAAGGTGATATGGTAACTCACATGTGGTCATGGAGTACTTCTATGGGACTAGCGTAACTCACTTGCGGTCGCAGAGAGTACATATAAGGGAGTTAGGATAACTCACTTAGGGTCAGAGAGTACTTATAATAGGGGCTAGGGTAACTCACTTGGGGTCAGGGAGTACTTATAAAGGGGCTAGGGTAACTCACTTTGGGTCAAGGAGTACTTATATGGGACTAGGGTAACTCACTTGGGATCTGGGAATACTTATAAAGGGCTAGGATAACTCACTTTGGGGTCAGGGAGTACAACTATGGACTAGGGTAACTCACTTGCGTTCAGAGAGTACATATGAAGGGGCTAGGATAACTCACTTGGGGTCAGGGAGTACTTATAAAAGGGGCTATGGTAACTCACTTGGGGTCAGGGAGTACTTATAAAGGGGTTAGAATACCTCACTTGCGGTCAGAGAGTACATATAAAAGGGGCTAGGATAACTTATTTGTGGGTCAAGGAGTACTTATATGGTTCTATGGTATCTCACTTGGTGTCTGTGAGTACTTATATGAGACCAGGGTAACTCACTTGGTGCCTGGGAGTACTTATAAAGGGGCTATGGTAAATCACTTGGGGTAAGGGAGTACTACTATGGGACTCACGGTAACTCACTTGGGGTCAGGGAGTGCTTATAAAGGTGATATGGTAACTCACTTGGGGTCAGGGAGTACTTCTATGGGACTAAGGTAACATCCACTTGCGCTCAGAGAGTACATATAAGGAGCTAGGATAACTCACTTGGGGTCAGGGTGTAACTTATAAAGGGGCTAGGGTAACTCACTTGGTGTCAGGGAGTAATTATAAGGGACTAGGGTAATTCACTTGGGGTCAGGGAGTACTTCTATGGGACTAGGGTAACTCACTTTGGGTCAAGGAGTACTTATATGGGACTAGGGTAACTCACTTGGGATCTGGGAATACTTATAAAGG